>NW_027478560.1:287500-360000 GCF_051014685.1 Ptiloglossa arizonensis
TTCTCTATTATCTCGAGAACGGACACGACGACCGTACACTTTGAGCACACAGCAGCGTGTTTTAGCATGCCAGCTACACGGTGGTGTGCCTAACGTGTGGATAGCTCGAAATTTTCGTTCCGGACCGATGTGACCGGGAAGCAACACGCCGCTGGGACTTTGAAACTTTCGGCACGTATCGAACAGTTCTTCTCTATTATCTCGAGAACGGACACGACGACCGTACACTTTGAGCACACAGCAGCGTGTTTTAGCATGCCAGCTACACGGTGGTGTGCCTAACGTGTGGATAGCTCGAGATTTTCGTTCCGGACCGATGTGACCGGGAAGCATCACGCCGCTGGGACTTTGAAACTTTCGGCACGTATCGAACAGTTCTTCTCTATTATCTCGAGAACGGACACGACGACCGTACACTTTGAGCACACAGCAGCGTGTTTTAGCATGCCAGCTACACGGTGGTGTGCCTAACGTGTGGATAGCTCGAAATTTTCGTTCCGGACCGATGTGACCGGGAAGCAACACGCCGCTGGGACTTTGAAACTTTCGGCACGTATCGAACAGTTCTTCTCTATTATCTCGAGAACGGACACGACGACCGTACACTTTGAGCACACAGCAGCGTGTTTTAGCATGCCAGCTACACGGTGGTGTGCCTAACGTGTGGATAGCTCGAAATTTTCGTTCCGGACCGATGTGACCGGGAAGCAACACGCCGCTGGGACTTTGAAACTTTCGGCACGTGTCGAACAGTTCTTCTCTATTATCTCGAGAACGGACACGACGACCGTACACTTTGAGCACACAGCAGCGTGTTTTAGCATGCCAGCTACACGGTGGTGTGCCTAACGTGTGGATAGCTCGAAATTTTCGTTCCGGACCGATGTGACCGGGAAGCAACACGCCGCTGGGACTTTGAAACTTTCGGCACGTATCGAACAGTTCTTCTCTATTATCTCGAGAACGGACACGACGACCGTACACTTTGAGCACACAGCAGCGTGTTTTAGCATGCCAGCTACACGGTGGTGTGCCTAACGTGTGGATAGCTCGAAATTTTCGTTCCGGACCGATGTGACCGGGAAGCAACACGCCGCTGGGACTTTGAAACTTTCGGCACGTATCGAACAGTTCTTCTCTATTATCTCGAGAACGGACACGACGACCGTACACTTTGAGCACACAGCAGCGTGTTTTAGCATGCCAGCTACACGGTGGTGTGCCTAACGTGTGGATAGCTCGAAATTTTCGTTCCGGACCGATGTGACCGGGAAGCAACACGCCGCTGGGACTTTGAAACTTTCGGCACGTATCGAACAGTTCTTCTCTATTATCTCGAGAACGGACACGACGACCGTACACTTTGAGCACACAGCAGCGTGTTTTAGCATGCCAGCTACACGGTGGTGTGCCTAACGTGTGGATAGCTCGAAATTTTCGTTCCGGACCGATGTGACCGGGAAGCAACACGCCGCTGGGACTTTGAAACTTTCGGCACGTATCGAACAGTTCTTCTCTATTATCTCGAGAACGGACACGACGACCGTACACTTTGAGCACACAGCAGCGTGTTTTAGCATGCCAGCTACATGGTGGTGTGCCTAACGTGTGGATAGCTCGAAATTTTCGTTCCGGACCGATGTGACCGGGAAGCATCACGCCGCTGGGACTTTGAAACTTTCGGCACGTATCGAACAGTTCTTCTCTATTATCTCGAGAACGGACACGACGACCGTACACTTTGAGCACACAGCAGCGTGTTTTAGCATGCCAGCTACACGGTGGTGTGCCTAACGTGTGGATAGCTCGAAATTTTCGTTCCGGACCGATGTGACCGGGAAGCAACACGCCGCTGGGACTTTGAAACTTTCGGCACGTATCGAACAGTTCTTCTCTATTATCTCGAGAACGGACACGACGACCGTACACTTTGAGCACACAGCAGCGTGTTTTAGCATGCCAGCTACACGGTGGTGTGCCTAACGTGTGGATAGCTCGAAATTTTCGTTCCGGACCGATGTGACCGGGAAGCAACACGCCGCTGGGACTTTGAAACTTTCGGCACGTATCGAACAGTTCTTCTCTATTATCTCGAGAACGGACACGACGACCGTACACTTTGAGCACACAGCAGCGTGTTTTAGCATGCCAGCTACACGGTGGTGTGCCTAACGTGTGGATAGCTCGAAATTTTCGTTCCGGACCGATGTGACCGGGAAGCATCACGCCGCTGGGACTTTGAAACTTTCGGCACGTATCGAACAGTTCTTCTCTATTATCTCGAGAACGGACACGACGACCGTACACTTTGAGCACACAGCAGCGTGTTTTAGCATGCCAGCTACACGGTGGTGTGCCTAACGTGTGGATAGCTCGAAATTTTCGTTCCGGACCGATGTGACCGGGAAGCAACACGCCGCTGGGACTTTGAAACTTTCGGCACGTATCGAACAGTTCTTCTCTATTATCTCGAGAACGGACACGACGACCGTACACTTTGAGCACACAGCAGCGTGTTTTAGCATGCCAGCTACACGGTGGTGTGCCTAACGTGTGGATAGCTCGAAATTTTCGTTCCGGACCGATGTGACCGGGAAGCAACACGCCGCTGGGACTTTGAAACTTTCGGCACGTGTCGAACAGTTCTTCTCTATTATCTCGAGAACGGACACGACGACCGTACACTTTGAGCACACAGCAGCGTGTTTTAGCATGCCAGCTACACGGTGGTGTGCCTAACGTGTGGATAGCTCGAAATTTTCGTTCCGGACCGATGTGACCGGGAAGCAACACGCCGCTGGGACTTTTTTTTTTTTTTTTTTTTTTTTTTTAACGTGGGGGAAATCTTCGAAAGACCCCCCCGCCGCCTGGGGAGGGGCGGGGGGAGTGTGGGATTCCCCGCGCCCGGAGGAAACCCATCGGGCGCGGGACCTACCCACTAAAACCCACCACGGTGGCCATCCTCGCACTATGCAGGGGGAGCACCTGGGACCGAAGACATCATAACATCAGGTGCTCCCCCGTGCAGGGCTCTCGCGCCCGTGTCCTCCCGTTCCAGGGAAGGGAGGGGGTACTTCACCCTCCCTTCCCTGTTTTCTCCTCGGCGCTCTGGCGCCCGACGTCGGAGCAGGGCCACACTGCTCCGACGTCCCACTCCCGGGGGCCGCCCGAGGGCGGCCGCGAGTCCCACACTCGCGACCGCCCACGGCCCCCATAGCCGCGCCGGAGGCACGGCCCTGGGACCGTGCCGTCGGCGCGGCCGCACCCGGCCGTACGCTCCCGAGGGCGGCTCTGGCCTCTCCGCCCTCGAGAGCGTCGCCGTCCCTTACTCTTCCCACCCTTCACACGACGGGCGGTGGCACGAGCCTCAAGGGCTACGCACCCCCGCCCGCCGCTCTCAGGGTGGCCTCCCCGGCCCTTCCGGAGGCCCACCCGCCCCCGGCCTCGGACGGGGCCTCGCTCGCGGACGCCCGCTCTCGCGAATGCGGCTCGCGGCCTCCTTCTGCGAGATTACCTCCTCGCAGAAGGAGGACACGGCCCGCCACTTCGTCTCGCTGCCGAGCATGGCCTGTACCACGCCCGGCAGCGATAGGTCCGCCCCAATCACGGCCGTGAGGACACGGCGCTCCACCCCCCAGGCCGGACACACCTCGAGGGTGTGTTGCGCCGTGTCCTCGTCCGCTGGACAGTGCCAGCAGCGCGCCGCCTCCTCCACACCGATCCGGCACAGGTACTGTCCGAAGCATCCGTGCCCGGACAGCACCTGCACCAACCGGTAGGTGAGTGAGCCGAAGCGCCTACCCAGCCACTCAAACAGGACCGGCCGGATAGCCCGGACAGTCCTCTGGCCGAACAACGGCTCGGCCAGCCGCTGCTGCCAAAGCTGCAGCATGGACTCCCGGGCCTGGCGCCTGAGGGCCTCCACCTCGCATCCCGCCAGGACCACCCCATCCTCGCGGGCGCGCATGCGGCCCTCGTAGAAAGCCGCATGCGCGCCCGCGATCAAGTCCGCCGGGGGTAGCCCTGACAGGACGCTCGCCGCCTCATACGAAACGGTCCGGTACCCCCGGGCGATCCGCAATGCAAGCCGCCTTTGAACCCGGCGCAGCAATACCTTGCTGCGCCGGGAGGCGGCCAGGTCGCCCGCCCAAACGGGGGCCCCGTATAGGGCCACCGAGTGGACCATTCCCGCGTAGAGGCGGCGAACCCGGTCACTCGGGCCCCGCAGGTTGGGGAGGATACGGCCCAAAGCGCCAACTATCCCCTCCAACCGCGGGGCCAGGGCCCGGAAATGACCCTCGAAGCGCCAGTGGCTGTCGAGGCGAAGTCCCAGATATTTCATCTGAGACCTCACCTCGACGTCTGTCTCACCCACCCGGATCAGGGGGGGAGGCGGCTCTCCCCGGGGTCTATACATCCCGAGTACCTCGGTTTTGTGGAGAGCCACCTCCAAACCGATCCCCCTGATCCGGGAGACGACGCGCCGGGCACCGTCCTCGGCGGCCCGAACAGCCCCCCTCCAGTCCCCCCCGACGGCCAACAACAAGGTGTCGTCCGCGTAGCACGTCAGACTGACGCCGTCGGGGAGGTCTTCGGCCCGCAGGACGGTGTCGTACCCGAGGTTCCACAGCAGGGGTCCTAACACCGACCCCTGCGGAACCCCGGAGTACACCGCTCTCCTCTCCGTCCCGCACCGGCCCGGATACTCGATCCACCTGTCGCGGAGGTAGTCCTCGACGACTGCCCTAAGGTAGGCGGGGACTCGATGTTCCTCAAGCCCCCGCCTAATCGCCTCCCAGGGTAGGGTGTTAAACGCATTGGCGATGTCCAAGGACACCGCCAATGCCACCCCACCCCGGGAGACCGCCGAGGCCGAGAGGGACCGGACGCGTCGAATCGCGTCGATCGTCGACCGGCCCTCCCGGAACCCGAACTGGCACTCCGCCAGCCCGGGCCCACCCCGCGACAGGTGCCCGACGATGCGGGCCGCCACGACTCTTTCCAGGAGCTTGCCCACATCGTCGAGCAGGCAAATCGGCCGGTACGCGGACGGAGAGTCCGCGGGCCTACCCTCTTTCCGGAGGAGGACCATTCGGGCCACCTTCCATGCGGAGGGGAATCGCCCGGCCTCCAGGCAGCGGTCGAATAGCTCCCGGAGGCCGTCACCCAGGACGTCCGCGGCCAAGACCAAGACTCGGCCGGGCACTCCCGAAGGACCCGGGGCAGTATCCTTCGCCCCGAGTCTTCGGATGGCCGCGGCTAGCTCCCCAGCCGAGACCCCCAGCTCCGCGGACCAGGTGGTCGGGTCCGCAGAGGGACGTGGCCCGCTCTCCCCCACGATCGGGAAGAGCGTGTCGACCACGTCCCTCAAGAGCTGGGGGTCGAGACCCTCGGTGATCGGGGGCGCCCATGGCCGGAGTTTATTCAGAACTATCCGGTATGGGCGCCCCCATGGATCCCGCTCGAGGGTCTCGAGGAGCTCCTTCCAGCTCTGGGCCTTGGCCCGTTTGATGGCGACCTGCAGAGCCCTCTTTCCCGCGCGATAGGACTCGTACAGTTCCGCCGCCCTAGCCCGCGCGCCGTCGTCGCCGTTCCGTCCGGCCCGACGACGCGCGCGGGTGTACTGGCGTCGGGCCCGGACGCATGCTTTCCGCAATTCCCCGATTTCGCCCGACCACCAGTACACCGCCCGACGAGGAGACCGCGGCCCGGCCCGGGGCATCGCCGCGTCGCAAATGCGCGCGATGGCGCTCCCGAGCCGAGCCACGGCCCCCTCCAGGTCGGGCAGCCTGGTCTCCCGTCGAGGCCAGGTTTCGGCCAGAGCGGCTGCCACCAGGACGTCCTTGTCAAGGCGCCGAAGCGCCCATCTGCGTGGTGGTGGTGGGGCGCTACCCGCTCCCGGGCGGAGGCGTCGGTGCGGGGCCGCGGCGGCCTCGGGGGAGGTCAAGACCACGCGGATATACCGGTGGTCCGATAATGTCTCCTCCCCCACCACCACGTCCCACCCGGACACCATACGCGCGGCGCCGGGGGATCCAAACGTCAAATCCACTATGGACCCTCCCCCGCGCCGCACGCACGTCAGCTCCGACCCCCGGTTAATCAACCGGAGGTCGAAGCCCGCCGCCCAGTCGCCCAGAGCCTCGCCCCTCCGATTGGTCCTGGGGGACCCCCATGCCACAGACCAGGCATTGAAGTCCCCCAGGACCAGCACCGGCCGGGGCGCAATCCTTGTGAGGCACGCCCCCACCCCGGCCAGGTACTGCTCGAAGGCAGCAAGGCCGCAGTTGGGCGAAACGTAGCACCCCACCACGGCGACTCCCCCCCACTGGACGGCGACGAATCCCGCCCCGTTCTCCAGTAAGGAGAACGGAGGGGACCCGTCACCGCCCTGCCACACAGCCGCCACCAAGCCGCCCGCATCCCCCATCCAATGCGGATGGTCGGGGACGCGGTACGGCTCGGCGGCGACTGCCAGACCACCCCACGCCGCTGGGACTTTGAAACTTTCGGCACGTATCGAACAGTTCTTCTCTATTATCTCGAGAACGGACACGACGACCGTACACTTTGAGCACACAGCAGCGTGTTTTAGCATGCCAGCTACACGGTGGTGTGCCTAACGTGTGGATAGCTCGAAATTTTCGTTCCGGACCGATGTGACCGGGAAGCAACACGCCGCTGGGACTTTGAAACTTTCGGCACGTATCGAACAGTTCTTCTCTATTATCTCGAGAACGGACACGACGACCGTACACTTTGAGCACACAGCAGCGTGTTTTAGCATGCCAGCTACACGGTGGTGTGCCTAACGTGTGGATAGCTCGAAATTTTCGTTCCGGACCGATGTGACCGGGAAGCAACACGCCGCTGGGACTTTGAAACTTTCGGCACGTATCGAACAGTTCTTCTCTATTATCTCGAGAACGGACACGACGACCGTACACTTTGAGCACACAGCAGCGTGTTTTAGCATGCCAGCTACACGGTGGTGTGCCTAACGTGTGGATAGCTCGAAATTTTCGTTCCGGACCGATGTGACCGGGAAGCAACACGCCGCTGGGACTTTGAAACTTTCGGCACGTATCGAACAGTTCTTCTCTATTATCTCGAGAACGGACACGACGACCGTACACTTTGAGCACACAGCAGCGTGTTTTAGCATGCCAGCTACACGGTGGTGTGCCTAACGTGTGGATAGCTCGAAATTTTCGTTCCGGACCGATGTGACCGGGAAGCAACACGCCGCTGGGACTTTGAAACTTTCGGCACGTATCGAACAGTTCTTCTCTATTATCTCGAGAACGGACACGACGACCGTACACTTTGAGCACACAGCAGCGTGTTTTAGCATGCCAGCTACACGGTGGTGTGCCTAACGTGTGGATAGCTCGAAATTTTCGTTCCGGACCGATGTGACCGGGAAGCATCACGCCGCTGGGACTTTGAAACTTTCGGCACGTATCGAACAGTTCTTCTCTATTATCTCGAGAACGGACACGACGACCGTACACTTTGAGCACACAGCAGCGTGTTTTAGCATGCCAGCTACACGGTGGTGTGCCTAACGTGTGGATAGCTCGAAATTTTCGTTCCGGACCGATGTGACCGGGAAGCAACACGCCGCTGGGACTTTGAAACTTTCGGCACGTATCGAACAGTTCTTCTCTATTATCTCGAGAACGGACACGACGACCGTACACTTTGAGCACACAGCAGCGTGTTTTAGCATGCCAGCTACACGGTGGTGTGCCTAACGTGTGGATAGCTCGAAATTTTCGTTCCGGACCGATGTGACCGGGAAGCAACACGCCGCTGGGACTTTGAAACTTTCGGCACGTATCGAACAGTTCTTCTCTATTATCTCGAGAACGGACACGACGACCGTACACTTTGAGCACACAGCAGCGTGTTTTAGCATGCCAGCTACACGGTGGTGTGCCTAACGTGTGGATAGCTCGAAATTTTCGTTCCGGACCGATGTGACCGGGAAGCAACACGCCGCTGGGACTTTGAAACTTTCGGCACGTATCGAACAGTTCTTCTCTATTATCTCGAGAACGGACACGACGACCGTACACTTTGAGCACACAGCAGCGTGTTTTAGCATGCCAGCTACACGGTGGTGTGCCTAACGTGTGGATAGCTCGAAATTTTCGTTCCGGACCGATGTGACCGGGAAGCATCACGCCGCTGGGACTTTGAAACTTTCGGCACGTATCGAACAGTTCTTCTCTATTATCTCGAGAACGGACACGACGACCGTACACTTTGAGCACACAGCAGCGTGTTTTAGCATGCCAGCTACACGGTGGTGTGCCTAACGTGTGGATAGCTCGAAATTTTCGTTCCGGACCGATGTGACCGGGAAGCAACACGCCGCTGGGACTTTGAAACTTTCGGCACGTATCGAACAGTTCTTCTCTATTATCTCGAGAACGGACACGACGACCGTACACTTTGAGCACACAGCAGCGTGTTTTAGCATGCCAGCTACACGGTGGTGTGCCTAACGTGTGGATAGCTCGAGATTTTCGTTCCGGACCGATGTGACCGGGAAGCATCACGCCGCTGGGACTTTGAAACTTTCGGCACGTATCGAACAGTTCTTCTCTATTATCTCGAGAACGGACACGACGACCGTACACTTTGAGCACACAGCAGCGTGTTTTAGCATGCCAGCTACACGGTGGTGTGCCTAACGTGTGGATAGCTCGAAATTTTCGTTCCGGACCGATGTGACCGGGAAGCAACACGCCGCTGGGACTTTGAAACTTTCGGCACGTATCGAACAGTTCTTCTCTATTATCTCGAGAACGGACACGACGACCGTACACTTTGAGCACACAGCAGCGTGTTTTAGCATGCCAGCTACACGGTGGTGTGCCTAACGTGTGGATAGCTCGAAATTTTCGTTCCGGACCGATGTGACCGGGAAGCATCACGCCGCTGGGACTTTGAAACTTTCGGCACGTATCGAACAGTTCTTCTCTATTATCTCGAGAACGGACACGACGACCGTACACTTTGAGCACACAGCAGCGTGTTTTAGCATGCCAGCTACACGGTGGTGTGCCTAACGTGTGGATAGCTCGAAATTTTCGTTCCGGACCGATGTGACCGGGAAGCAACACGCCGCTGGGACTTTGAAACTTTCGGCACGTATCGAACAGTTCTTCTCTATTATCTCGAGAACGGACACGACGACCGTACACTTTGAGCACACAGCAGCGTGTTTTAGCATGCCAGCTACACGGTGGTGTGCCTAACGTGTGGATAGCTCGAAATTTTCGTTCCGGACCGATGTGACCGGGAAGCAACACGCCGCTGGGACTTTGAAACTTTCGGCACGTATCGAACAGTTCTTCTCTATTATCTCGAGAACGGACACGACGACCGTACACTTTGAGCACACAGCAGCGTGTTTTAGCATGCCAGCTACACGGTGGTGTGCCTAACGTGTGGATAGCTCGAAATTTTCGTTCCGGACCGATGTGACCGGGAAGCAACACGCCGCTGGGACTTTGAAACTTTCGGCACGTATCGAACAGTTCTTCTCTATTATCTCGAGAACGGACACGACGACCGTACACTTTGAGCACACAGCATCGTGTTTTAGCATGCCAGCTAAACGGTGGTGTGCCTAACGTGTGGATAGCTCGAGATTTTCGTTCCGGACCGATGTGACCGGGAAGCATCACGCCGCTGGGACTTTGAAACTTTCGGCACGTATCGAACAGTTCTTCTCTATTATCTCGAGAACGGACACGACGACCGTACACTTTGAGCACACAGCAGCGTGTTTTAGCATGCCAGCTACACGGTGGTGTGCCTAACGTGTGGATAGCTCGAAATTTTCGTTCCGGACCGATGTGACCGGGAAGCAAGACGCCGCTGGGACTTTGAAACTTTCGGCACGTATCGAACAGTTCTTCTCTATTATCTCGAGAACGGACACGACGACCGTACACTTTGAGCACACAGCAGCGTGTTTTAGCATGCCAGCTACACGGTGGTGTGCCTAACGTGTGGATAGCTCGAAATTTTCGTTCCGGACCGATGTGACCGGGAAGCAAGACGCCGCTGGGACTTTGAAACTTTCGGCACGTATCGAACAGTTCTTCTCTATTATCTCGAGAACGGACACGACGACCGTACACTTTGAGCACACAGCAGCGTGTTTTAGCATGCCAGCTACACGGTGGTGTGCCTAACGTGTGGATAGCTCGAAATTTTCGTTCCGGACCGATGTGACCGGGAAGCAACACGCCGCTGGGACTTTGAAACTTTCGGCACGTATCGAACAGTTCTTCTCTATTATCTCGAGAACGGACACGACGACCGTACACTTTGAGCACACAGCAGCGTGTTTTAGCATGCCAGCTACACGGTGGTGTGGATAGCTCGAAATTTTCG
Organism: Ptiloglossa arizonensis; assembly: GCF_051014685.1. Classification (NCBI taxonomy): domain Eukaryota; kingdom Metazoa; phylum Arthropoda; class Insecta; order Hymenoptera; family Colletidae; genus Ptiloglossa; species Ptiloglossa arizonensis. The sequence continues at coordinate 297,917 of NW_027478560.1, forward strand.
TTCCGGACCGATATGACCGGGAAACAACACGCCGCTGGGACTTTGAAACTTTCGGCACGTATCGAACAGTTCTTCTCTATTATCTCGAGAACGGACACGACGACCGTACACTTTGAGCACACAGCAGCGTGTTTTAGCATGCCAGCTACACGGTGGTGTGCCTAACGTGTGGATAGCTCGAAATTTTCGTTCCGGACCGATGTGACCGGGAAGCAACACGCCGCTGGGACTTTGAAACTTTCGGCACGTATCGAACAGTTCTTCTCTATTATCTCGAGAACGGACACGACGACCGTACACTTTGAGCACAGAGCAGCGTGTTTTAGCATGCCAGCTACACGGTGGTGTGCCTAACGTGTGGATAGCTCGAAATTTTCGTTCCGGACCGATGTGACCGGGAAGCAACACGCCGCTGGGACTTTGAAACTTTCGGCACGTATCGAACAGTTCTTCTCTATTATCTCGAGAACGGACACGACGACCGTACACTTTGAGCACACAGCAGCGTGTTTTAGCATGCCAGCTACACGGTGGTGTGCCTAACGTGTGGATAGCTCGAAATTTTCGTTCCGGACCGATGTGACCGGGAAGCAAGACGCCGCTGGGACTTTGAAACTTTCGGCACGTATCGAACAGTTCTTCTCTATTATCTCGAGAACGGACACGACGACCGTACACTTTGAGCACACAGCATCGTGTTTTAGCATGCCAGCTAAACGGTGGTGTGCCTAACGTGTGGATAGCTCGAGATTTTCGTTCCGGACCGATGTGACCGGGAAGCATCACGCCGCTGGGACTTTGAAACTTTCGGCACGTATCGAACAGTTCTTCTCTATTATCTCGAGAACGGACACGACGACCGTACACTTTGAGCACACAGCAGCGTGTTTTAGCATGCCAGCTACACGGTGGTGTGCCTAACGTGTGGATAGCTCGAAATTTTCGTTCCGGACCGATGTGACCGGGAAGCATCACGCCGCTGGGACTTTGAAACTTTCGGCACGTATCGAACAGTTCTTCTCTATTATCTCGAGAACGGACACGACGACCGTACACTTTGAGCACACAGCAGCGTGTTTTAGCATGCCAGCTACACGGTGGTGTGCCTAACGTGTGGATAGCTCGAAATTTTCGTTCCGGACCGATGTGACCGGGAAGCAAGACGCCGCTGGGACTTTGAAACTTTCGGCACGTATCGAACAGTTCTTCTCTATTATCTCGAGAACGGACACGACGACCGTACACTTTGAGCACACAGCATCGTGTTTTAGCATGCCAGCTAAACGGTGGTGTGCCTAACGTGTGGATAGCTCGAGATTTTCGTTCCGGACCGATGTGACCGGGAAGCATCACGCCGCTGGGACTTTGAAACTTTCGGCACGTATCGAACAGTTCTTCTCTATTATCTCGAGAACGGACACGACGACCGTACACTTTGAGCACACAGCAGCGTGTTTTAGCATGCCAGCTACACGGTGGTGTGCCTAACGTGTGGATAGCTCGAAATTTTCGTTCCGGACCGATGTGACCGGGAAGCAACACGCCGCTGGGACTTTGAAACTTTCGGCACGTATCGAACAGTTCTTCTCTATTATCTCGAGAACGGACACGACGACCGTACACTTTGAGCACACAGCAGCGTGTTTTAGCATGCCAGCTACACGGTGGTGTGCCTAACGTGTGGATAGCTCGAAATTTTCGTTCCGGACCGATGTGACCGGGAAGCAACACGCCGCTGGGACTTTGAAACTTTCGGCACGTGTCGAACAGTTCTTCTCTATTATCTCGAGAACGGACACGACGACCGTACACTTTGAGCACACAGCAGCGTGTTTTAGCATGCCAGCTACACGGTGGTGTGCCTAACGTGTGGATAGCTCGAAATTTTCGTTCCGGACCGATGTGACCGGGAAGCAACACGCCGCTGGGACTTTGAAACTTTCGGCACGTATCGAACAGTTCTTCTCTATTATCTCGAGAACGGACACGACGACCGTACACTTTGAGCACACAGCAGCGTGTTTTAGCATGCCAGCTACACGGTGGTGTGCCTAACGTGTGGATAGCTCGAAATTTTCGTTCCGGACCGATGTGACCGGGAAGCATCACGCCGCTGGGACTTTGAAACTTTCGGCACGTATCGAACAGTTCTTCTCTATTATCTCGAGAACGGACACGACGACCGTACACTTTGAGCACACAGCAGCGTGTTTTAGCATGCCAGCTACACGGTGGTGTGCCTAACGTGTGGATAGCTCGAAATTTTCGTTCCGGACCGATGTGACCGGGAAGCAACACGCCGCTGGGACTTTTTTTTTTTTTTTTTTTTTTTTTTTTTTTTTTTTAACGTGGGGGAAATCTTCGAAAGACCCCCCCGCCGCCTGGGGAGGGGCGGGGGGAGTGTGGGATTCCCCGCGCCCGGAAGGAAACCCATCGGGCGCGGGACCTACCCACTAAAACCCACCACGGTGGCCATCCTCGCACTATGCAGGGGGAGCACCTGGGACCGAAGACATCATAACATCAGGTGCTCCCCCGTGCAGGGCTCTCGCGCCCGTGTCCTCCCGTTCCAGGGAAGGGAGGGGGTACTTCACCCTCCCTTCCCTGTTTTCTCCTCGGCGCTCTGGCGCCCGACGTCGGAGCAGGGCCACACTGCTCCGACGTCCCACTCCCGGGGGCCGCCCGAGGGCGGCCGCGAGTCCCACACTCGCGACCGCCCACGGCCCCCATAGCCGCGCCGGAGGCACGGCCCTGGGACCGTGCCGTCGGCGCGGCCGCACCCCGGCTCGTACGCTCCCGAGGGCGGCTCTGGCCTCTCCGCCCTCGAGAGCGTCGCCGTCCCTTACTCTACCCACCCTTTAGACGACGGGCGGTGGCACGAGCCTCAAGGGCTACGCACCACCGCCCGCCGCTCTCAGGGTGGCCTCCCCGGCCCTTCCGGAGGCCCACCCGCCCCCGGCCTCGGACGGGGCCTCGCTCGCGGTCGCCCGCTCTCGCGAATGCGGCTCGCGGCCTCCTTCTGCGAGATTACCTCCTCGCAGAAGGAGACCACGGCCCGCCACTTCGTCTCGCTGCCGAGCATGGCCTGTACCACGCCCGGCAGCGATAGGTCCGCCCCAATCACAGCCGTGAGGACATGGCGCTCCACCCCCCAGGCCGGACACACCTCGAGGGTGTGTTGCGCCGTGTCCTCGTCCGCTGGACAGTGCCAGCAGCGCGCCGCCTCTTCCACACCGATCCGGCACAGGTACTGTCCGAAGCATCCGTGCCCGGACAGCACCTGCACCAACCGGTAGGTGAGTGAGCCGAAGCGCCTACCCAGCCACTCAAACAGGACCGGCCGGATAGCCCGGACAGTCCTCTGGCCGAACAACGGCTCGGCCAGCCGCTGCTGCCAAAGCTGCAGCATGGACTCCCGGGCCTGGCGCCTGAGGGCCTCCACCTCGCATCCCGCCAGGACCACCCCATCCTCGCGGGCGCGCATGCGGCCCTCGTAGAAAGCCGCATGCGCGCCCGCGATCAAGTCCGCCGGGGGTAGCCCTGACAGGACGCTCGCCGCCTCATACGAAACGGTCCGGTACCCCCGGGCGATCCGCAATGCAAGCCGCCTTTGAACCCGGCGCAGCAATACCTTGCTGCGCCGGGAGGCGGCCAGGTCGCCCGCCCAAACGGGGGCCCCGTATAGGGCCACCGAGTGGACCATTCCCGCGTAGAGGCGGCGAACCCGGTCACTCGGGCCCCGCAGGTTGGGGAGGATACGGCCCAAAGCGCCAACTATCCTCTCCAACCGCGGGGCCAGGGCCCGGAAATGACCCTCGAAGCGCCAGTGGCTGTCGAGGTGAAGTCCCAGATATTTCATCTGAGACCTCACCTCGACGTCTGTCTCACCCACCCGGATCAGGGGGGGAGGCGGCTCTCCCCGGGGTCTATACATCCCGAGTACCTCGGTTTTGTGGAGAGCCACCTCCAAACCGATCCCCCTGATCCGGGAGACGACGCGCCGGGCACCGTCCTCGGCGGCCCGAACAGCCCCCCTCCAGTCCCCCCCGACGGCCAACAACAAGGTGTCGTCCGCGTAGCACGTCAGACTGACGCCGTCGGGGAGGTCTTCGGCCCGCAGGACGGTGTCATACCCGAGGTTCCACAGCAGGGGTCCTAACACCGACCCCTGCGGAACCCCGGAGTACACCGCTCTCCTCTCCGTCCCGCACCGGCCCGGATACTCGATCCACCTGTCGCGGAGGTAGTCCTCGACGACTGCCCTAAGGTAGGCGGGGACTCGATGTTCCTCAAGCCCCCGCCTAATCGCCTCCCAGGGTAGGGTGTTAAACGCATTGGCGATGTCCAAGGACACCGCCAATGCCACCCCACCCCGGGAGACCGCCGAGGCCGACAGGGACCGGACGCGTCGAATCGCGTCGATCGTCGACCGGCCCTCCCGGAACCCGAACTGGCACTCCGCCAGCCCGGGCCCACCCCGCGACAGGTGCCCGACGATGCGGGCCGCCACGACTCTTTCCAGGAGCTTGCCCACATCGTCGAGCAGGCAAATCGGCCGGTACGCGGACGGAGAGTCCGCGGGCCTACCCTCTTTCCGGAGGAGGACCATTCGGGCCACCTTCCATGCGGAGGGGAATCGCCCGGCCTCCAGGCAGCGGTCGAATAGCTCCCGGAGGCCGTCACCCAGGACGTCCGCGGCCAAGACCAAGACTCGGCCGGGCACTCCCGAAGGACCCGGGGCAGTATCCTTCGCCCCGAGTCTTCGGATGGCCGCGGCTAGCTCCCCAGCCGAGACCCCCAGCTCCGCGGACCAGGTGGTCGGGTCCGCAGAGGGACGTGGCCCGCTCTCCCCCACGATCGGGAAGAGCGTGTCGACCACGTCCCTCAAGAGCTGGGGGTCGAGACCCTCGGTGATCGGGGGCGCCCATGGCCGGAGTTTATTCAGAACTATCCGGTATGGGCGCCCCCATGGATCCCGCTCGAGGGTCTCGAGGAGCTCCTTCCAGCTCTGGGCCTTGGCCCGTTTGATGGCGACCTGCAGAGCCCTCTTTCCCGCGCGATACGACTCGTACAGTTCCGCCGCCCTAGCCCGCGCGCCGTCGTCGCCGTTCCGTCCGGCCCGACGACGCGCGCGGGTGTACTGGCGTCGGGCCCGGACGCATGCTGTCCGCAATTCCCCGATTTCGCCCGACCACCAGTACACCGCCCGACGAGGAGACCGCGGCCCGGCCCGGGGCATCGCCGCGTCGCAAATGCGCGCGACGGCGCTCCCGAGCCGAGCCACGGCCTCCTCCAGGTCGGGCAGCCTGGTCTCCCGTCGAGGCCAGGTTTCGGCCAGAGCGGCTACGCCGCTGGGACTTTGAAACTTTCGGCACGTATCGAACAGTTCTTCTCTATTATCTCGAGAACGGACACGACGACCGTACACTTTGAGCACACAGCAGCGTGTTTTAGCATGCCAGCTACACGGTGGTGTGCCTAACGTGTGGATAGCTCGAGATTTTCGTTCCGGACCGATGTGACCGGGAAGCATCACGCCGCTGGGACTTTGAAACTTTCGGCACGTATCGAACAGTTCTTCTCTATTATCTCGAGAACGGACACGACGACCGTACACTTTGAGCACACAGCAGCGTGTTTTAGCATGCCAGCTACACGGTGGTGTGCCTAACGTGTGGATAGCTCGAAATTTTCGTTCCGGACCGATGTGACCGGGAAACAACACGCCGCTGGGACTTTGAAACTTTCGGCACGTATCGAACAGTTCTTCTCTATTATCTCGAGAACGGACACGACGACCGTACACTTTGAGCACACAGCAGCGTGTTTTAGCATGCCAGCTACACGGTGGTGTGCCTAACGTGTGGATAGCTCGAAATTTTCGTTCCGGACCGATGTGACCGGGAAGCAACACGCCGCTGGGACTTTGAAACTTTCGGCACGTATCGAACAGTTCTTCTCTATTATCTCGAGAACGGACACGACGACCGTACACTTTGAGCACACAGCAGCGTGTTTTAGCATGCCAGCTACACGGTGGTGTGCCTAACGTGTGGATAGCTCGAAATTTTCGTTCCGGACCGATGTGACCGGGAAACAACACGCCGCTGGGACTTTGAAACTTTCGGCACGTATCGAACAGTTCTTCTCTATTATCTCGAGAACGGACACGACGACCGTACACTTTGAGCACACAGCAGCGTGTTTTAGCATGCCAGCTACACGGTGGTGTGCCTAACGTGTGGATAGCTCGAAATTTTCGTTCCGGACCGATGTGACCGGGAAGCAACACGCCGCTGGGACTTTGAAACTTTCGGCACGTATCGAACAGTTCTTCTCTATTATCTCGAGAACGGACACGACGACCGTACACTTTGAGCACACAGCAGCGTGTTTTAGCATGCCAGCTACACGGTGGTGTGCCTAACGTGTGGATAGCTCGAGATTTTCGTTCCGGACCGATGTGACCGGGAAGCATCACGCCGCTGGGACTTTGAAACTTTCGGCACGTATCGAACAGTTCTTCTCTATTATCTCGAGAACGGACACGACGACCGTACACTTTGAGCACACAGCAGCGTGTTTTAGCATGCCAGCTACACGGTGGTGTGCCTAACGTGTGGATAGCTCGAAATTTTCGTTCCGGACCGATGTGACCGGGAAGCAACACGCCGCTGGGACTTTGAAACTTTCGGCACGTATCGAACAGTTCTTCTCTATTATCTCGAGAACGGACACGACGACCGTACACTTTGAGCACACAGCAGCGTGTTTTAGCATGCCAGCTACACGGTGGTGTGCCTAACGTGTGGATAGCTCGAGATTTTCGTTCCGGACCGATGTGACCGGGAAGCATCACGCCGCTGGGACTTTGAAACTTTCGGCACGTATCGAACAGTTCTTCTCTATTATCTCGAGAACGGACACGACGACCGTACACTTTGAGCACACAGCAGCGTGTTTTAGCATGCCAGCTACACGGTGGTGTGCCTAACGTGTGGATAGCTCGAAATTTTCGTTCCGGACCGATGTGACCGGGAAGCAACACGCCGCTGGGACTTTGAAACTTTCGGCACGTATCGAACAGTTCTTCTCTATTATCTCGAGAACGGACACGACGACCGTACACTTTGAGCACACAGCAGCGTGTTTTAGCATGCCAGCTACACGGTGGTGTGCCTAACGTGTGGATAGCTCGAAATTTTCGTTCCGGACCGATGTGACCGGGAAGCAACACGCCGCTGGGACTTTGAAACTTTCGGCACGTATCGAACAGTTCTTCTCTATTATCTCGAGAACGGACACGACGACCGTACACTTTGAGCACACAGCAGCGTGTTTTAGCATGCCAGCTACACGGTGGTGTGCCTAACGTGTGGATAGCTCGAAATTTTCGTTCCGGACCGATGTGACCGGGAAACATCACGCCGCTGGGACTTTGAAACTTTCGGCACGTATCGAACAGTTCTTCTCTATTATCTCGAGAACGGACACGACGACCGTACACTTTGAGCACACAGCAGCGTGTTTTAGCATGCCAGCTACACGGTGGTGTGCCTAACGTGTGGATAGCTCGAAATTTTCGTTCCGGACCGATGTGACCGGGAAGCAACACGCCGCTGGGACTTTGAAACTTTCGGCACGTATCGAACAGTTCTTCTCTATTATCTCGAGGACGGACACGACGACCGTACACTTTGAGCACACAGCAGCGTGTTTTAGCATGCCAGCTACACGGTGGTGTGCCTAACGTGTGGATAGCTCGAGATTTTCGTTCCGGACCGATGTGACCGGGAAGCATCACGCCGCTGGGACTTTGAAACTTTCGGCACGTATCGAACAGTTCTTCTCTATTATCTCGAGAACGGACACGACGACCGTACACTTTGAGCACACAGCAGCGTGTTTTAGCATGCCAGCTACACGGTGGTGTGCCTAACGTGTGGATAGCTCGAAATTTTCGTTCCGGACCGATGTGACCGGGAAGCAACACGCCGCTGGGACTTTGAAACTTTCGGCACGTATCGAACAGTTCTTCTCTATTATCTCGAGAACGGACACGACGACCGTACACTTTGAGCACACAGCAGCGTGTTTTAGCATGCCAGCTACACGGTGGTGTGCCTAACGTGTGGATAGCTCGAAATTTTCGTTCCGGACCGATGTGACCGGGAAACAACACGCCGCTGGGACTTTGAAACTTTCGGCACGTATCGAACAGTTCTTCTCTATTATCTCGAGAACGGACACGACGACCGTACACTTTGAGCACACAGCAGCGTGTTTTAGCATGCCAGCTACACGGTGGTGTGCCTAACGTGTGGATAGCTCGAAATTTTCGTTCCGGACCGATGTGACCGGGAAGCAACACGCCGCTGGGACTTTGAAACTTTCGGCACGTATCGAACAGTTCTTCTCTATTATCTCGAGAACGGACACGACGACCGTACACTTTGAGCACACAGTAGCGTGTTTTAGCATGCCAGCTACACGGTGGTGTGCCTAACGTGTGGATAGCTCGAAATTTTCGTTCCGGACCGATGTGACCGGGAAGCAACACGCCGCTGGGACTTTGAAACTTTCGGCACGTATCGAACAGTTCTTCTCTATTATCTCGAGAACGGACACGACGACCGTACACTTTGAGCACACAGCAGCGTGTTTTAGCATGCCAGCTACACGGTGGTGTGCCTAACGTGTGGATAGCTCGAGATTTTCGTTCCGGACCGATGTGACCGGGAAGCATCACGCCGCTGGGACTTTGAAACTTTCGGCACGTATCGAACAGTTCTTCTCTATTATCTCGAGAACGGACACGACGACCGTACACTTTGAGCACACAGCAGCGTGTTTTAGCATGCCAGCTACACGGTGGTGTGCCTAACGTGTGGATAGCTCGAAATTTTCGTTCCGGACCGATGTGACCGGGAAGCAACACGCCGCTGGGACTTTGAAACTTTCGGCACGTATCGAACAGTTCTTCTCTATTATCTCGAGAACGGACACGACGACCGTACACTTTGAGCACACACCAGCGTGTTTTAGCATGCCAGCTACACGGTGGTGTGCCTAACGTGTGGATAGCTCGAGATTTTCGTTCCGGACCGATGTGACCGGGAAGCATCACGCCGCTGGGACTTTGAAACTTTCGGCACGTATCGAACAGTTCTTCTCTATTATCTCGAGAACGGACACGACGACCGTACACTTTGAGCACACAGCAGCGTGTTTTAGCATGCCAGCTACACGGTGGTGTGCCTAACGTGTGGATAGCTCGAAATTTTCGTTCCGGACCGATGTGACCGGGAAGCAACACGCCGCTGGGACTTTGAAACTTTCGGCACGTATCGAACAGTTCTTCTCTATTATCTCGAGAACGGACACGACGACCGTACACTTTGAGCACACAGCAGCGTGTTTTAGCATGCCAGCTACACGGTGGTGTGCCTAACGTGTGGATAGCTCGAAATTTTCGTTCCGGACCGATGTGACCGGGAAGCAACACGCCGCTGGGACTTTGAAACTTTCGGCACGTATCGAACAGTTCTTCTCTATTATCTCGAGAACGGACACGACGACCGTACACTTTGAGCACACAGCAGCGTGTTTTAGCATGCCAGCTACACGGTGGTGTGCCTAACGTGTGGATAGCTCGAAATTTTCGTTCCGGACCGATGTGACCGGGAAGCAACACGCCGCTGGGACTTTGAAACTTTCGGCACGTATCGAACAGTTCTTCTCTATTATCTCGAGAACGGACACGACGACCGTACACTTTGAGCACACAGCAGCGTGTTTTAGCATGCCAGCTACACGGTGGTGTGCCTAACGTGTGGATAGCTCGAAATTTTCGTTCCGGACCGATGTGACCGGGAAGCAACACGCCGCTGGGACTTTGAAACTTTCGGCACGTATCGAACAGTTCTTCTCTATTATCTCGAGAACGGACACGACGACCGTACACTTTGAGCACACAGCAGCGTGTTTTAGCATGCCAGCTACACGGTGGTGTGCCTAACGTGTGGATAGCTCGAAATTTTCGTTCCGGACCGATGTGACCGGGAAGCAACACGCCGCTGGGACTTTGAAACTTTCGGCACGTATCGAACAGTTCTTCTCTATTATCTCGAGAACGGACACGACGACCGTACACTTTGAGCACACAGCAGCGTGTTTTAGCATGCCAGCTACACGGTGGTGTGCCTAACGTGTGGATAGCTCGAAATTTTCGTTCCGGACCGATGTGACCGGGAAGCAACACGCCGCTGGGACTTTGAAACTTTCGGCACGTATCGAACAGTTCTTCTCTATTATCTCGAGAACGGACACGACGACCGTACACTTTGAGCACACAGCAGCGTGTTTTAGCATGCCAGCTACACGGTGGTGTGCCTAACGTGTGGATAGCTCGAGATTTTCGTTCCGGACCGATGTGACCGGGAAGCATCACGCCGCTGGGACTTTGAAACTTTCGGCACGTATCGAACAGTTCTTCTCTATTATCTCGAGAACGGACACGACGACCGTACACTTTGAGCACACAGCAGCGTGTTTTAGCATGCCAGCTACACGGTGGTGTGCCTAACGTGTGGATAGCTCGAAATTTTCGTTCCGGACCGATGTGACCGGGAAGCAACACGCCGCTGGGACTTTGAAACTTTCGGCACGTATCGAACAGTTCTTCTCTATTATCTCGAGAACGGACACGACGACCGTACACTTTGAGCACACAGCAGCGTGTTTTAGCATGCCAGCTACACGGTGGTGTGCCTAACGTGTGGATAGCTCGAGATTTTCGTTCCGGACCGATGTGACCGGGAAGCATCACGCCGCTGGGACTTTGAAACTTTCGGCACGTATCGAACAGTTCTTCTCTATTATCTCGAGAACGGACACGACGACCGTACACTTTGAGCACACAGCAGCGTGTTTTAGCATGCCAGCTACACGGTGGTGTGCCTAACGTGTGGATAGCTCGAAATTTTCGTTCCGGACCGATGTGACCGGGAAGCAACACGCCGCTGGGACTTTGAAACTTTCGGCACGTATCGAACAGTTCTTCTCTATTATCTCGAGAACGGACACGACGACCGTACACTTTGAGCACACAGTAGCGTGTTTTAGCATGCCAGCTACACGGTGGTGTGCCTAACGTGTGGATAGCTCGAAATTTTCGTTCCGGACCGATGTGACCGGGAAGCAACACGCCGCTGGGACTTTGAAACTTTCGGCACGTATCGAACAGTTCTTCTCTATTATCTCGAGAACGGACACGACGACCGTACACTTTGAGCACACAGCAGCGTGTTTTAGCATGCCAGCTACACGGTGGTGTGCCTAACGTGTGGATAGCTCGAGATTTTCGTTCCGGACCGATGTGACCGGGAAGCATCACGCCGCTGGGACTTTGAAACTTTCGGCACGTATCGAACAGTTCTTCTCTATTATCTCGAGAACGGACACGACGACCGTACACTTTGAGCACACAGCAGCGTGTTTTAGCATGCCAGCTACACGGTGGTGTGCCTAACGTGTGGATAGCTCGAAATTTTCGTTCCGGACCGATGTGACCGGGAAGCAACACGCCGCTGGGACTTTGAAACTTTCGGCACGTATCGAACAGTTCTTCTCTATTATCTCGAGAACGGACACGACGACCGTACACTTTGAGCACACACCAGCGTGTTTTAGCATGCCAGCTACACGGTGGTGTGCCTAACGTGTGGATAGCTCGAAATTTTCGTTCCGGACCGATGTGACCGGGAAGCAACACGCCGCTGGGACTTTGAAACTTTCGGCACGTATCGAACAGTTCTTCTCTATTATCTCGAGAACGGACACGACGACCGTACACTTTGAGCACACACCAGCGTGTTTTAGCATGCCAGCTACACGGTGGTGTGCCTAACGTGTGGATAGCTCGAAATTTTCGTTCCGGACCGATGTGACCGGGAAGCAACACGCCGCTGGGACTTTGAAACTTTCGGCACGTATCGAACAGTTCTTCTCTATTATCTCGAGAACGGACACGACGACCGTACACTTTGAGCACACACCAGCGTGTTTTAGCATGCCAGCTACACGGTGGTGTGCCTAACGTGTGGATAGCTCGAAATTTTCGTTCCGGACCGATGTGACCGGGAAGCATCACGCCGCTGGGACTTTGAAACTTTCGGCACGTATCGAACAGTTCTTCTCTATTATCTCGAGAACGGACACGACGACCGTACACTTTGAGCACACACCAGCGTGTTTTAGCATGCCAGCTACACGGTGGTGTGCCTAACGTGTGGATAGCTCAGCTCGAAATTTTCGTTCCGGACCGATGTGACCGGGAAGCAACACGCCGCTGGGACTTTGAAACTTTCGGCACGTATCGAACAGTTCTTCTCTATTATCTCGAGAACGGACACGACGACCGTACACGTTGAGCACACAGCAGCGTGTTTTAGCATGCCAGCTACACGGTGGTGTGCCTAACGTGTGGATAGCTCGAAATTTTCGTTCCGGACCGATGTGACCGGGAAGCAACACGCCGCTGGGACTTTGAAACTTTCGGCACGTATCGAACAGTTCTTCTCTATTATCTCGAGAACGGACACGACGACCGTACACTTTGAGCACACAGCAGCGTGTTTTAGCATGCCAGCTACACGGTGGTGTGCCTAACGTGTGGATAGCTCGAAATTTTCGTTCCGGACCGATGTGACCGGGAAGCAAGACGCCGCTGGGACTTTGAAACTTTCGGCACGTATCGAACAGTTCTTCTCTATTATCTCGAGAACGGACACGACGACCGTACACTTTGAGCACACAGCATCGTGTTTTAGCATGCCAGCTAAACGGTGGTGTGCCTAACGTGTGGATAGCTCGAGATTTTCGTTCCGGACCGATGTGACCGGGAAGCATCACGCCGCTGGGACTTTGAAACTTTCGGCACGTATCGAACAGTTCTTCTCTATTATCTCGAGAACGGACACGACGACCGTACACTTTGAGCACACAGCAGCGTGTTTTAGCATGCCAGCTACACGGTGGTGTGCCTAACGTGTGGATAGCTCGAAATTTTCGTTCCGGACCGATGTGACCGGGAAGCATCACGCCGCTGGGACTTTGAAACTTTCGGCACGTATCGAACAGTTCTTCTCTATTATCTCGAGAACGGACACGACGACCGTACACTTTGAGCACACAGCAGCGTGTTTTAGCATGCCAGCTACACGGTGGTGTGCCTAACGTGTGGATAGCTCGAAATTTTCGTTCCGGACCGATGTGACCGGGAAGCAACACGCCGCTGGGACTTTGAAACTTTCGGCACGTATCGAACAGTTCTTCTCTATTATCTCGAGAACGGACACGACGACCGTACACTTTGAGCACACAGCAGCGTGTTTTAGCATGCCAGCTACACGGTGGTGTGCCTAACGTGTGGATAGCTCGAGATTTTCGTTCCGGACCGATGTGACCGGGAAGCATCACGCCGCTGGGACTTTGAAACTTTCGGCACGTATCGAACAGTTCTTCTCTATTATCTCGAGAACGGACACGACGACCGTACACTTTGAGCACACAGCAGCGTGTTTTAGCATGCCAGCTACACGGTGGTGTGCCTAACGTGTGGATAGCTCGAAATTTTCGTTCCGGACCGATGTGACCGGGAAGCAACACGCCGCTGGGACTTTGAAACTTTCGGCACGTATCGAACAGTTCTTCTCTATTATCTCGAGAACGGACACGACGACCGTACACGTTGAGCACACAGCAGCGTGTTTTAGCATGCCAGCTACACGGTGGTGTGCCTAACGTGTGGATAGCTCGAAATTTTCGTTCCGGACCGATGTGACCGGGAAGCAAGACGCCGCTGGGACTTTGAAACTTTCGGCACGTATCGAACAGTTCTTCTCTATTATCTCGAGAACGGACACGACGACCGTACACTTTGAGCACACAGCAGCGTGTTTTAGCATGCCAGCTACACGGTGGTGTGCCTAACGTGTGGATAGCTGGAAATTTTCGTTCCGGACCGATGTGACCGGGAAGCAAGACGCCGCTGGGACTTTTTTTTTTTTTTTTTTTTTTTTTTTTTTTTAACGTGGGGGAAATCTTCGAAAGACCCCCCCGCCGCCTGGGGAGGGGCGGGGGGAGTGTGGGATTCCCCGCGCCCGGAAGGAAACCCATCGGGCGCGGGACCTACCCACTAAAACCCACCACGGTGGCCATCCTCGCACTATGCAGGGGGAGCACCTGGGACCGAAGACATCATAACATCAGGTGCTCCCCCGTGCAGGGCTCTCGCGCCCGTGTCCTCCCGTTCCAGGGAAGGGAGGGGGTACTTCACCCTCCCTTCCCTGTTTTCTCCTCGGCGCTCTGGCGCCCGACGTCGGAGCAGGGCCACACTGCTCCGACGTCCCACTCCCGGGGGCCGCCCGAGGGCGGCCGCGAGTCCCACACTCGCGACCGCCCACGGCCCCCATAGCCGCGCCGGGGGCACGGCCCTGGGACCGTGCCGTCGGCGCGGCCGCACCCCGGCTCGTACGCTCCCGAGGGCGGCTCTGGCCTCTCCGCCCTCGAGAGCGTCGCCGTCCCTTACTCTACCCACCCCTTAGACGACGGGCGGTGGCACGAGCCTCAAGGGCTACGCACCCCCGCCCGCCGCTCTCAGGGTGGCCTCCCCGGCCCTTCCGGAGGCCCACCCGCCCCCGGCCTCGGACGGGGCCTCGCTCGCGGTCGCCCGCTCTCGCGAATGCGGCTCGCGGCCTCCTTCTGCGAGATTACCTCCTCGCAGAAGGAGGCCACGGCCCGCCACTTCGTCTCGCTGCCGAGCATGGCCTGTACCACGCCCGGCAGCGATAGGTCCGCCCCAATCACGGCCGTGAGGACACGGCGCTCCACCCCCCAGGCCGGACACACCTCGAGGGTGTGTTGCGCCGTGTCCTCGTCCGCTGGACAGTGCCAGCAGCGCGCCGCCTCTTCCACACCGATCCGGCACAGGTACTGACCGAAGCATCCGTGCCCGGACAGCACCTGCACCAACCGGTAGGTGAGTGAGCCGAAGCGCCTACCCAGCCACTCAAACATGACCGGCCGGATAGCCCGGACAGTCCTCTGGCCGAACAACGGCTCGGCCAGCCGCTGCTGCCAAAGCTGCAGCATGGACTCCCGGGCCTGGCGCCTGAGGGCCTCCACCTCGCATCCCGCCAGGACCACCCCATCCTCGCGGGCGCGCATGCGGCCCTCGTAGAAAGCCGCATGCGCGCCCGCGATCAAGTCCGCCGGGGGTAGCCCTGACAGGACGCTCGCCGCCTCATACGAAACGGTCCGGTACCCCCGGGCGATCCGCAATGCAAGCCGCCTTTGAACCCGGCGCAGCAATACCTTGCTGCGCCGGGAGGCGGCCAGGTCGCCCGCCCACACGGGGGCCCCGTATAGGGCCACCGAGTGGACCATTCCCGCGTAGAGGCGGCGAACCCGGTCACTCGGGCCCCGCAGGTTGGGGAGGATACGGCCCAAAGCGCCAACTATCCTCTCCAACCGCGGGGCCAGGGCCCGGAAATGACCCTCGAAGCGCCAGTGGCTGTCGAGGTGAAGTCCCAGATATTTCATCTGAGACCTCACCTCGACGTCTGTCTCACCCACCCGGATCAGGGGGGGAGGCGGCTCTCCCCGGGGTCTATACATCCCGAGTACCTCGGTTTTGTGGAGAGCCACCTCCAAACCGATCCCCCTGATCCGGGAGACGACGCGCCGGGCACCGTCCTCGGCGGCCCGAACAGCCCCCCTCCAGTCCCCCCCGACGGCCAACAACAAGGTGTCGTCCGCGTAGCACGTCAGACTGACGCCGTCGGGGAGGTCTTCGGCCCGCAGGACGGTGTCGTACCCGAGGTTCCACAGCAGGGGTCCTAACACCGACCCCTGCGGAACCCCGGAGTACACCGCTCTCCTCTCCGTCCCGCACCGGCCCGGATACTCGATCCACCTGTCGCGGAGGTAGTCCTCGACGACTGCCCTAAGGTAGGCGGGGACTCGATGTTCCTCAAGCCCCCGCCTAATCGCCTCCCAGGGTAGGGTGTTAAACGCATTGGCGATGTCCAAGGACACCGCCAATGCCACCCCACCCCGGGAGACCGCCGAGGCCGAGAGGGACCGGACGCGTCGAATCGCGTCGATCGTCGACCGGCCCTCCCGGAACCCGAACTGGCACTCCGCCAGCCCGGGCCCACCCCGCGACAGGTGCCCGACGATGCGGGCCGCCACGACTCTTTCCAGGAGCTTGCCCACATCGTCGAGCAGGCAAATCGGCCGGTACGCGGACGGAGAGTCCGCGGGCCTACCCTCTTTCCGGAGGAGGACCATTCGGGCCACCTTCCATGCGGAGGGGAATCGCCCGGCCTCCAGGCAGCGGTCGAATAGCTCCCGGAGGCCGTCACCCAGGACGTCCGCGGCCAAGACCAAGACTCGGCCGGGCACTCCCGAAGGACCCGGGGCAGTATCCTTCGCCCCGAGTCTTCGGACGGCCGCGGCTAGCTCCCCAGCCGAGACCCCCAGCTCCGCGGACCAGGTGGTCGGGTCCGCAGAGGGACGTGGCCCGCTCTCCCCCACGATCGGGAAGAGCGTGTCGACCACGTCCCTCAAGAGCTGGGGGTCGAGACCCTCGGTGATCGGGGGCGCCCATGGCCGGAGTTTATTCAGAACTATCCGGTATGGGCGCCCCCATGGATCCCGCTCGAGGGTCTCGAGGAGCTCCTTCCAGCTCTGGGCCTTGGCCCGTTTGATGGCGACCTGCAGAGCCCTCTTTCCCGCGCGATAGGACTCGTACAGTTCCGCCGCCCTAGCCCGCGCGCCGTCGTCGCCGTTCCGTCCGGCCCGACGACGCGCGCGGGTGTACTGGCGTCGGGCCCGGACGCATGCTGTCCGCAATTCCCCGATTTCGCCCGACCACCAGTACACCGCCCGACGAGGAGACCGCGGCCCGGCCCGGGGCATCGCCGCGTCGCAAATGCGCGCGACGGCGCTCCCGAGCCGAGCCACGGCCTCCTCCAGGTCGGGCAGCCTGGTCTCCCGTCGAGGCCAGGTTTCGGCCAGAGCGGCTGCCACCAGGACGTCCTTGTCAAGGCGCCGAAGCGCCCATCTGCGTGGTGGTGGTGGGGCGCTACCCGCTCCCGGGCGGAGGCGTCGGTGCGGGGCCGCGGCGGCCTCGGGGGAGGTCAAGACCACGCGGATATACCGGTGGTCCGATAATGTCTCCTCCCCCACCACCACGTCCCACCCGGACACCATACGCGCGGCGCCGGGGGATCCAAACGTCAAATCCACTATGGACCCTCCCCCGCGCCGCACGCACGTCAGCTCCGACCCCCGGTTAATCAACCGGAGGTCGAAGCCCGCCGCCCAGTCGCCCAGAGCCTCGCCCCTCCGATTGGTCCTGGGGGACCCCCATGCCACAGACCAGGCATTGAAGTCCCCCAGGACCAGCACCGGCCGGGGCGCAATCCTTGTGAGGCACGCCCCCACCCCGGCCAGGTACTGCTCGAAGGCAGCAAGGCCGCAGTTGGGCGAAACGTAGCACCCCACCACGGCGACTCCCCCCCACTGGACGGCGACGAATCCCGCCCCGTTCTCCAGTAAGGAGAACGGAGGGGACCCGTCACCGCCCTGCCACACAGCCGCCACCAAGCCGCCCGCATCCCCCATCCAATGCGGATGGTCGGGGACGCGGTACGGCTCGGCGGCGACTGCCAGACCACCCCCCCACTCCGCCAGCGTCTGACACATCAGGTCCTGCGCTGCACGGCAGTGGTTGAGGTTGGCCTGCAGGAGGAGGCGGGGAGCCATTATTTGATGGCCTCCTCACCGCCTCCTGGTGGCACCTCCGTGAGGACGGCGGCGGGGCCGATGTCCACCTCCATCGCGGACACCAACGCCGTCGCCGCCTCCGACCTCTTCCTTGCGGCCGTCGCGTCGGTCGCGGCCAGGTCCGCGGGCGCCGCGGCGCTCGCAGCTGGGGCCGCTCTCACCGGCGCCGGGAGCGGCCCCGGCGCCCCCCTCCTCTGCCCTCGTCGGGATGGGGGGGTACACTGCTTCCCCCCCATTCGGTGCGCGGCGGGTCTACCCATGTCCGCACACAGCGGGCACTTGGGGGCCGCCGCGCAGTGGCTCGCGCGGTGGCCTTCGGCACCGCAGCGGTAACAAGCACCGCTGCGGTCCACCGCGGAGGTGCACCGCTGCCTGACATGGCCCGTCTCCAGGCAGCGGTAGCACTGGAGTGGGCGTTGGGCGAGGACCTCGATCCTCGCCGACACCCACCCCACCACGATCCTCCCGACTGCTTCTAACTTCCGGGCAGCCGGAAGAGGGCACCGTGCCCACACCGCTCCCAGGCCGGAGGAGGACCGCCGGACCTCCCCGGTCCGGATGTCCCCCTCAGAGCAGCCACCGGCCTGGGCCAGCGCCCTGGCCACCTCCTCCCGGGTGACCGAGTCGTCCAGCCCACAAACGCGCAGCTCCGCGCTCTTTGTGGGCCGGGCGACCCTGACACCCCGGGGTGCCAAGGCCTCGCCCAGCTTTTCGGCCAGTCGGTCCGCCCTGGCTGCGTTGTCGGGGCCGCTCACGCGCAGCATGAGCGCCCCCGTCACCGCCCATCTCGGGCGGACCGACTCGATGGCGAGTGCGGCCAAGGATATCTTTTCCTTGGCCGCTGCCATCACCTCCCCGTAGGAGACGCCCCCCCCCCTCCGGGACGGTCAGCATAACTGCTGCCGTTGAAGGGGGGCGTCCCAGACGGGGCTTCGCCCTCCCCGCCTTTCCGTCCCTCTTCGGGGCAACCGGCGGGGGAGGCGGCGGCACCCGGGCCGCCCTCCTCGCCGTCCTTCCCGCCCTTCGGCCCAGCACTTCGGTCCACAAGGGACCGGATGGGGGCGGCGGCGGAGGCATTTGTGCCCCCGCCGTCGCCCCCACCACGGCACCCCTGCCCTTCGTCTTTGCCGCAGGTCCCGGAACCGCGATGGTCCCCCCCTGCGGTCCCCCGCCCCCCGGTTGTTTCCCGGGCCCGGTCCTCGGTCCCGCCGGCGCTCCGCCCTTGGGGCGAAGCGCCGCCCGGATTTCGCCGCGGATGACGGCCATCATGGCCGCCATCTTGGCGTCCATGAGGAGCTCGATGCTCCTCATGGACGTCGCTGGTGTGGGGGGAGCTCCCGCCTTCCCCCTCCCACACGTGCAGTCGCCCGTCGGCCCCGGATGAGGGCGCCTCCTAAGGGCGTCCGTCTCCCTCCGCGAGCACGCCAGCTCGTCTTGCAGCGCCTCCACACGCTGCCTTAGCTGGGCGTTCGTGCTCTCCAGGGCAGCTGGGACACGTCGTCCCAGCTCCTGGAGAGCCCTCCGCGCCTCCGTCGCTGCCTGGCCAACCGACCTCGCGGAGGCTGTAGTCAGCCCCCGCGAGGTGGTGGCCACCTTCTCAATAGACCTCAGGGACGAGGCAATACGGGCCGATACATGGGCCGTATCCTCGTCCCTGAGGTCCTCCTCCCCGTCGCTCACCGTGAGCAACGGTGGAGCAGCGGACGTGGACGGAGCTTCCTCCGTCCTCCGCCCCTCCACCGTCCTGCGCCTCTTTACGCCCGCGGCGCTGGTCGCGGACGCCAGGGACGAGACCGACGCCGTCTCGTCCCCCTCCTCGAACGGCGCCGGGTGGGGCACGAGTGCCCCCTCCGTCGCCACACTTCGCGCCACTCGCTCCGACCCCCCTCCCCCTTTTTTCTTTTTTGGAATATTACTCATTCTTTTCCCACGCGTAGGTCGGAAAGTAAGTCGACCCGGGCAGAGCCGCCATACCCGGGCAGGCCTAAATACTCCGGGGGGTCGGCAGGTACCCCGGAGTTGGCCGCTTGGGATTGGGGCCTCCCCCCCAACCACGCATCCCATCACCGCGCACCGTAGCTTAGGATTGGAGGGCAATTTATAGAGTTACCATCCTCGCGGCCCGGGCGGTAAAGCCAAGGCCCCCGTCCCTCCTGCCGTCACGTACCACTCTCAAAGCCAAAAGAGGAATTGGGAGTGGGTCGTTGCGACGACCAACAGGAGTCTTACGGTGTGGTTTGGCATCGGGCACCTCGGGTTTGCCAGTCCCGTACTGTAGCAACAAGCTACAGCCCCTGAGGGAGCCGCTGGGACTTTGAAACTTTCGGCACGTATCGAACAGTTCTTCTCTATTATCTCGAGAACGGACACGACGACCGTACACTTTGAGCACACAGCATCGTGTTTTAGCATGCCAGCTAAACGGTGGTGTGCCTAACGTGTGGATAGCTCGAGATTTTCGTTCCGGACCGATGTGACCGGGAAGCATCACGCCGCTGGGACTTTGAAACTTTCGGCACGTATCGAACAGTTCTTCTCTATTATCTCGAGAACGGACACGACGACCGTACACTTTGAGCACACAGCAGCGTGTTTTAGCATGCCAGCTACACGGTGGTGTGCCTAACGTGTGGATAGCTCGAAATTTTCGTTCCGGACCGATGTGACCGGGAAGCATCACGCCGCTGGGACTTTGAAACTTTCGGCACGTATCGAACAGTTCTTCTCTATTATCTCGAGAACGGACACGACGACCGTACACTTTGAGCACACAGCAGCGTGTTTTAGCATGCCAGCTACACGGTGGTGTGCCTAACGTGTGGATAGCTCGAAATTTTCGTTCCGGACCGATGTGACCGGGAAGCAACACGCCGCTGGGACTTTAAAACTTTCGGCACGTATCGAACAGTTCTTCTCTATTATCTCGGGAACGGACACGACGACCGTACACTTTGAGCACACAGCAGCGTGTTTTAGCATGCCAGCTACACGGTGGTGTGCCTAACGTGTGGATAGCTCGAGATTTTCGTTCCGGACCGATGTGACCGGGAAGCATCACGCCGCTGGGACTTTGAAACTTTCGGCACGTATCGAACCGTTCTTCTCTATTATCTCGAGAACGGACACGACGACCGTACACTTTGAGCACACAGCAGCGTGTTTTAGCATGCCAGCTACACGGTGGTGTGCCTAACGTGTGGATAGCTCGAAATTTTCGTTCCGGACCGATGTGACCGGGAAGCATCACGCCGCTGGGACTTTGAAACTTTCGGCACGTATCGAACAGTTCTTCTCTATTATCTCGAGAACGGACACGACGACCGTACACTTTGAGCACACAGCAGCGTGTTTTAGCATGCCAGCTACACGGTGGTGTGCCTAACGTGTGGATAGCTCGAAATTTTCGTTCCGGACCGATGTGACCGGGAAGCAACACGCCGCTGGGACTTTGAAACTTTCGGCACGTATCGAACAGTTCTTCTCTATTATCTCGAGAACGGACACGACGACCGTACACGTTGAGCACACAGCAGCGTGTTTTAGCATGCCAGCTACACGGTGGTGTGCCTAACGTGTGGATAGCTCGAAATTTTCGTTCCGGACCGATGTGACCGGGAAGCAAGACGCCGCTGGGACTTTGAAACTTTCGGCACGTATCGAACAGTTCTTCTCTATTATCTCGAGAACGGACACGACGACCGTACACTTTGAGCACACAGCAGCGTGTTTTAGCATGCCAGCTACACGGTGGTGTGCCTAACGTGTGGATAGCTCGAAATTTTCGTTCCGGACCGATGTGACCGGGAAGCAAGACGCCGCTGGGACTTTGAAACTTTCGGCACGTATCGAACAGTTCTTCTCTATTATCTCGAGAACGGACACGACGACCGTACACTTTGAGCACACAGCATCGTGTTTTAGCATGCCAGCTAAACGGTGGTGTGCCTAACGTGTGGATAGCTCGAGATTTTCGTTCCGGACCGATGTGACCGGGAAGCATCACGCCGCTGGGACTTTGAAACTTTCGGCACGTATCGAACAGTTCTTCTCTATTATCTCGAGAACGGACACGACGACCGTACACTTTGAGCACACAGCAGCGTGTTTTAGCATGCCAGCTACACGGTGGTGTGCCTAACGTGTGGATAGCTCGAAATTTTCGTTCCGGACCGATGTGACCGGGAAGCATCACGCCGCTGGGACTTTGAAACTTTCGGCACGTATCGAACAGTTCTTCTCTATTATCTCGAGAACGGACACGACGACCGTACACTTTGAGCACACAGCAGCGTGTTTTAGCATGCCAGCTACACGGTGGTGTGCCTAACGTGTGGATAGCTCGAAATTTTCGTTCCGGACCGATGTGACCGGGAAGCAACACGCCGCTGGGACTTTGAAACTTTCGGCACGTATCGAACAGTTCTTCTCTATTATCTCGAGAACGGACACGACGACCGTACACTTTGAGCACACAGCAGCGTGTTTTAGCATGCCAGCTACACGGTGGTGTGCCTAACGTGTGGATAGCTCGAGATTTTCGTTCCGGACCGATGTGACCGGGAAGCATCACGCCGCTGGGACTTTGAAACTTTCGGCACGTATCGAACAGTTCTTCTCTATTATCTCGAGAACGGACACGACGACCGTACACTTTGAGCACACAGCAGCGTGTTTTAGCATGCCAGCTACACGGTGGTGTGCCTAACGTGTGGATAGCTCGAAATTTTCGTTCCGGACCGATGTGACCGGGAAGCAACACGCCGCTGGGACTTTGAAACTTTCGGCACGTATCGAACAGTTCTTCTCTATTATCTCGAGAACGGACACAACGACCGTACACTTTGAGCACACAGCAGCGTGTTTTAGCATGCCAGCTACACGGTGGTGTGCCTAACGTGTGGATAGCTCGAAATTTTCGTTCCGGACCGATGTGACCGGGAAGCAAGACGCCGCTGGGACTTTGAAACTTTCGGCACGTATCGAACAGTTCTTCTCTATTATCTCGAGAACGGACACGACGACCGTACACTTTGAGCACACAGCAGCGTGTTTTAGCATGCCAGCTACACGGTGGTGTGCCTAACGTGTGGATAGCTCGAAATTTTCGTTCCGGACCGATGTGACCGGGAAGCATCACGCCGCTGGGACTTTGAAACTTTCGGCACGTATCGAACAGTTCTTCTCTATTATCTCGAGAACGGACACGACGACCGTACACTTTGAGCACACAGCAGCGTGTTTTAGCATGCCAGCTACACGGTGGTGTGCCTAACGTGTGGATAGCTCGAAATTTTCGTTCCGGACCGATGTGACCGGGAAACAACACGCCGCTGGGACTTTGAAACTTTCGGCACGTATCGAACAGTTCTTCTCTATTATCTCGAGAACGGACACGACGACCGTACACTTTGAGCACACAGCAGCGTGTTTTAGCATGCCAGCTACACGGTGGTGTGCCTAACGTGTGGATAGCTCGAAATTTTCGTTCCGGACCGATGTGACCGGGAAACAACACGCCGCTGGGACTTTGAAACTTTCGGCACGTATCGAACAGTTCTTCTCTATTATCTCGAGAACGGACACGACGACCGTACACTTTGAGCACACAGCAGCGTGTTTTAGCATGCCAGCTACACGGTGGTGTGCCTAACGTGTGGATAGCTCGAAATTTTCGTTCCGGACCGATGTGACCGGGAAGCTACACGCCGCTGGGACTTTGAAACTTTCGGCACGTATCGAACAGTTCTTCTCTATTATCTCGAGAACGGACACGACGACCGTACACTTTGAGCACACAGCAGCGTGTTTTAGCATGCCAGCTACACGGTGGTGTGCCTAACGTGTGGATAGCTCGAAATTTTCGTTCCGGACCGATGTGACCGGGAAGCAACACGCCGCTGGGACTTTGAAACTTTCGGCACGTATCGAACAGTTCTTCTCTATTATCTCGAGAACGGACACGACGACCGTACACGTTGAGCACACAGCAGCGTGTTTTAGCATGCCAGCTACACGGTGGTGTGCCTAACGTGTGGATAGCTCGAAATTTTCGTTCCGGACCGATGTGACCGGGAAGCAAGACGCCGCTGGGACTTTGAAACTTTCGGCACGTATCGAACAGTTCTTCTCTATTATCTCGAGAACGGACACGACGACCGTACACTTTGAGCACACAGCAGCGTGTTTTAGCATGCCAGCTACACGGTGGTGTGCCTAACGTGTGGATAGCTCGAAATTTTCGTTCCGGACCGATGTGACCGGGAAGCAAGACGCCGCTGGGACTTTGAAACTTTCGGCACGTATCGAACAGTTCTTCTCTATTATCTCGAGAACGGACACGACGACCGTACACTTTGAGCACACAGCATCGTGTTTTAGCATGCCAGCTAAACGGTGGTGTGCCTAACGTGTGGATAGCTCGAGATTTTCGTTCCGGACCGATGTGACCGGGAAGCATCACGCCGCTGGGACTTTGAAACTTTCGGCACGTATCGAACAGTTCTTCTCTATTATCTCGAGAACGGACACGACGACCGTACACTTTGAGCACACAGCAGCGTGTTTTAGCATGCCAGCTACACGGTGGTGTGCCTAACGTGTGGATAGCTCGAAATTTTCGTTCCGGACCGATGTGACCGGGAAGCATCACGCCGCTGGGACTTTGAAACTTTCGGCACGTATCGAACAGTTCTTCTCTATTATCTCGAGAACGGACACGACGACCGTACACTTTGAGCACACAGCAGCGTGTTTTAGCATGCCAGCTACACGGTGGTGTGCCTAACGTGTGGATAGCTCGAAATTTTCGTTCCGGACCGATGTGACCGGGAAGCAACACGCCGCTGGGACTTTGAAACTTTCGGCACGTATCGAACAGTTCTTCTCTATTATCTCGAGAACGGACACGACGACCGTACACTCTGAGCACACAGCAGCGTGTTTTAGCATGCCAGCTACACGGTGGTGTGCCTAACGTGTGGATAGCTCGAGATTTTCGTTCCGGACCGATGTGACCGGGAAGCATCACGCCGCTGGGACTTTGAAACTTTCGGCACGTATCGAACAGTTCTTCTCTATTATCTCGAGAACGGACACGACGACCGTACACTTTGAGCACACAGCAGCGTGTTTTAGCATGCCAGCTACACGGTGGTGTGCCTAACGTGTGGATAGCTCGAAATTTTCGTTCCGGACCGATGTGACCGGGAAGCAACACGCCGCTGGGACTTTGAAACTTTCGGCACGTATCGAACAGTTCTTCTCTATTATCTCGAGAACGGACACGACGACCGTACACTTTGAGCACACAGCAGCGTGTTTTAGCATGCCAGCTACACGGTGGTGTGCCTAACGTGTGGATAGCTCGAAATTTTCGTTCCGGACCGATGTGACCGGGAAGCAAGACGCCGCTGGGACTTTGAAACTTTCGGCACGTATCGAACAGTTCTTCTCTATTATCTCGAGAACGGACACGACGACCGTACACTTTGAGCACACAGCAGCGTGTTTTAGCATGCCAGCTACACGGTGGTGTGCCTAACGTGTGGATAGCACGAAATTTTCGTTCCGGACCGATGTGACCGGGAAGCAAGACGCCGCTGGGACTTTGAAACTTTCGGCACGTATCGAACAGTTCTTCTCTATTATCTCGAGAACGGACACGACGACCGTACACTTTGAGCACACAGCATCGTGTTTTAGCATGCCAGCTAAACGGTGGTGTGCCTAACGTGTGGATAGCTCGAGATTTTCGTTCCGGACCGATGTGACCGGGAAGCATCACGCCGCTGGGACTTTGAAACTTTCGGCACGTATCGAACAGTTCTTCTCTATTATCTCGAGAACGGACACGACGACCGTACACTTTGAGCACACAGCAGCGTGTTTTAGCATGCCAGCTACACGGTGGTGTGCCTAACGTGTGGATAGCTCGAAATTTTCGTTCCGGACCGATGTGACCGGGAAGCATCACGCCGCTGGGACTTTGAAACTTTCGGCACGTATCGAACAGTTCTTCTCTATTATCTCGAGAACGGACACGACGACCGTACACTTTGAGCACACAGCAGCGTGTTTTAGCATGCCAGCTACACGGTGGTGTGCCTAACGTGTGGATAGCTCGAAATTTTCGTTCCGGACCGATGTGACCGGGAAGCAACACGCCGCTGGGACTTTGAAACTTTCGGCACGTATCGAACAGTTCTTCTCTATTATCTCGAGAACGGACACGACGACCGTACACTTTGAGCACACAGCAGCGTGTTTTAGCATGCCAGCTACACGGTGGTGTGCCTAACGTGTGGATAGCTCGAGATTTTCGTTCCGGACCGATGTGACCGGGAAGCATCACGCCGCTGGGACTTTGAAACTTTCGGCACGTATCGAACAGTTCTTCTCTATTATCTCGAGAACGGACACGACGACCGTACACTTTGAGCACACAGCAGCGTGTTTTAGCATGCCAGCTACACGGTGGTGTGCCTAACGTGTGGATAGCTCGAAATTTTCGTTCCGGACCGATGTGACCGGGAAGCAACACGCCGCTGGGACTTTGAAACTTTCGGCACGTATCGAACAGTTCTTCTCTATTATCTCGAGAACGGACACGACGACCGTACACTTTGAGCACACAGCAGCGTGTTTTAGCATGCCAGCTACACGGTGGTGTGCCTAACGTGTGGATAGCTCGAGATTTTCGTTCCGGACCGATGTGACCGGGAAGCATCACGCCGCTGGGACTTTGAAACTTTCGGCACGTATCGAACAGTTCTTCTCTATTATCTCGAGAACGGACACGACGACCGTACACTTTGAGCACACAGCATCGTGTTTTAGCATGCCAGCTAAACGGTGGTGTGCCTAACGTGTGGATAGCTCGAGATTTTCGTTCCGGACCGATGTGACCGGGAAGCATCACGCCGCTGGGACTTTGAAACTTTCGGCACGTATCGAACAGTTCTTCTCTATTATCTCGAGAACGGACACGACGACCGTACACTTTGAGCACACAGCAGCGTGTTTTAGCATGCCAGCTACACGGTGGTGTGCCTAACGTGTGGATAGCTCGAAATTTTCGTTCCGGACCGATGTGACCGGGAAGCATCACGCCGCTGGGACTTTGAAACTTTCGGCACGTATCGAACAGTTCTTCTCTATTATCTCGAGAACGGACACGACGACCGTACACTTTGAGCACACAGCAGCGTGTTTTAGCATGCCAGCTACACG
This sequence comes from Ptiloglossa arizonensis, assembly GCF_051014685.1. Lineage (NCBI taxonomy): Eukaryota > Metazoa > Arthropoda > Insecta > Hymenoptera > Colletidae > Ptiloglossa > Ptiloglossa arizonensis. Next base: position 324,998 of record NW_027478560.1, read on the forward strand.
GTGGTGTGCCTAACGTGTGGATAGCTCGAGATTTTCGTTCCGGACCGATGTGACCGGGAAGCATCACGCCGCTGGGACTTTGAAACTTTCGGCACGTATCGAACAGTTCTTCTCTATTATCTCGAGAACGGACACGACGACCGTACACTTTGAGCACACAGCAGCGTGTTTTAGCATGCCAGCTACACGGTGGTGTGCCTAACGTGTGGATAGCTCGAGATTTTCGTTCCGGACCGATGTGACCGGGAAGCATCACGCCGCTGGGACTTTGAAACTTTCGGCACGTATCGAACAGTTCTTCTCTATTATCTCGAGAACGGACACGACGACCGTACACTTTGAGCACACAGCATCGTGTTTTAGCATGCCAGCTAAACGGTGGTGTGCCTAACGTGTGGATAGCTCGAGATTTTCGTTCCGGACCGATGTGACCGGGAAGCATCACGCCGCTGGGACTTTGAAACTTTCGGCACGTATCGAACAGTTCTTCTCTATTATCTCGAGAACGGACACGACGACCGTACACTTTGAGCACACAGCAGCGTGTTTTAGCATGCCAGCTACACGGTGGTGTGCCTAACGTGTGGATAGCTCGAAATTTTCGTTCCGGACCGATGTGACCGGGAAGCATCACGCCGCTGGGACTTTGAAACTTTCGGCACGTATCGAACAGTTCTTCTCTATTATCTCGAGAACGGACACGACGACCGTACACTTTGAGCACACAGCAGCGTGTTTTAGCATGCCAGCTACACGGTGGTGTGCCTAACGTGTGGATAGCTCGAAATTTTCGTTCCGGACCGATGTGACCGGGAAGCATCACGCCGCTGGGACTTTGAAACTTTCGGCACGTATCGAACAGTTCTTCTCTATTATCTCGAGAACGGACACGACGACCGTACACTTTGAGCACACAGCAGCGTGTTTTAGCATGCCAGCTACACGGTGGTGTGCCTAACGTGTGGATAGCTCGAGATTTTCGTTCCGGACCGATGTGACCGGGAAGCATCACGCCGCTGGGACTTTGAAACTTTCGGCACGTATCGAACAGTTCTTCTCTATTATCTCGAGAACGGACACGACGACCGTACACTTTGAGCACACAGCAGCGTGTTTTAGCATGCCAGCTACACGGTGGTGTGCCTAACGTGTGGATAGCTCGAAATTTTCGTTCCGGACCGATGTGACCGGGAAGCAACACGCCGCTGGGACTTTTTTTTTTTTTTTTTTTTTTTTTTTTTTTTTTTTAACGTGGGGGAAATCTTCGAAAGACCCCCCCGCCGCCTGGGGAGGGGCGGGGGGAGTGTGGGATTCCCCGCGCCCGGAAGGAAACCCATCGGGCGCGGGACCTACCCACTAAAACCCACCACGGTGGCCATCCTCGCACTATGCAGGGGGAGCACCTGGGACCGAAGACATCATAACATCAGGTGCTCCCCCGTGCAGGGCTCTCGCGCCCGTGTCCTCCCGTTCCAGGGAAGGGAGGGGGTACTTCACCCTCCCTTCCCTGTTTTCTCCTCGGCGCTCTGGCGCCCGACGTCGGAGCAGGGCCACACTGCTCCGACGTCCCACTCCCGGGGGCCGCCCGAGGGCGGCCGCGAGTCCCACACTCGCGACCGCCCACGGCCCCCATAGCCGCGCCGGAGGCACGGCCCTGGGACCGTGCCGTCGGCGCGGCCGCACCCCGGCTCGTACGCTCCCGAGGGCGGCTCTGGCCTCTCCGCCCTCGAGAGCGTCGCCGTGCCTTATTCTTCCCACCCCTCAGACGACGGGCGGTGGCACGAGCCTCAAGGGCTACGCACCCCCGCCCGCCGCTCTCAGGGTGGCCTCCCCGGCCCTTCCGGAGGCCCACCCGCCCCCGGCCTCGGACGAGGCCTCGCTCGCGGTCTCCCGCTCTCGCGAATGCGGCTCGCGGCCTCCTTCTGCGAGATTACCTCTTCGCAGAAGGAGGCCACGGCCCGCCACTTCGTCTCGCTGCCGAGCATGGCCCGTACCACGCCCGGCAGCGATAGATCCGCCCCAATCACGGCCGTGAGGACACGGCGCTCCACCCCCCAGGCCGGACACACCTCGAGGGTGTGTTGCGCCGTGTCCTCGTCCGCTGGACAGTGCCAGCAGCGCGCCGCCTCTTCCACACCGATCCGGCACAGGTACTGTCCGAAGCATCCGTGCCCGGACAGCACCTGCACCAACCGGTAGGTGAGTGAGCCGAAGCGCCTACCCAGCCACTCAAACAGGACCGGCCGGATAGCCCGGACAGTCCTCTGGCCGAACAACGGCTCGGCCAGCCGCTGCTGCCAAAGCTGCAGCATGGACTCCCGGGCCTGGCGCCTGAGGGCCTCCACCTCGCATCCCGCCAGGACCACCCCATCCTCGCGGGCGCGCATGCGGCCCTCGTAGAAAGCCGCATGCGCGCCCGCGATCAAGTCCGCCGGGGGTAGCCCTGACAGGACGCTCGCCGCCTCATACGAAACGGTCCGGTACCCCCGGGCGATCCGCAGTGCAAGCCGCCTTTGAACCCGGCGCAGCAATACCTTGCTGCGCCGGGAGGCGGCCAGGTCGCCCGCCCAAACGGGGGCCCCGTATAGGGCCACCGAGTGGACCATTCCCGCGTAGAGGCGGCGAACCCGGTCACTCGGGCCCCGCAGGTTGGGGAGGATACGGCCCAAAGCGCCAACTATCCTCTCCAACCGCGGGGCCAGGGCCCGGAAATGGCCCTCGAAGCGCCAGTGGCTGTCGAGGTGAAGTCCCAGATATTTCATCTGAGACCTCACCTCGACGTCTGTCTCACCCACCCGGATCAGGGGGGGAGGCGGCTCTCCCCGGGGTCTATATATCCCGAGTACCTCGGTTTTGTGGAGAGCCACCTCCAAACCGATCCCCCTGATCCGGGAGACGACGCGCCGGGCACCGTCTTCGGCGGCCCGAACAGCCCCCCTCCAGTCCCCCCCGACGGCCAGCAACAAGGTGTCGTCCGCGTAACACGTCAGACTGACGCCGTCGGGGAGGTCTTCGGCCCGCAGGACGGTGTCGTACCCGAGGTTCCACAGCAGGGGTCCTAACACCGACCCCTGCGGAACCCCGGAGTACACCGCTCTCCTCTCCGTCCCGCACCGGCCCGGATACTCGATCCACCTGTCGCGGAGGTAGTCCTCGACGACTGCCCTAAGGTAGGCGGGGACTCGATGTTCCTCAAGCCCCCGCCTAATCGCCTCCCAGGGTAGGGTGTTAAACGCATTGGCGATGTCCAAGGACACCGCCAATGCCACCCCACCCCGGGAGACCGCCGAGGCCGAGAGGGAGCGGACGCGTCGAATCGCGTCGATCGTCGACCGGCCCTCCCGGAACCCGAACTGGCACTCCGCCAGCCCGGGCCCACCCCGCGACAGGTGCCCGACGATGCGGGCCGCCACGACTCTTTCTAGGAGCTTGCCCACATCGTCGAGCAGGCAAATCGGCCGGTACGCGGACGGAGAGTCCGCGGGCCTACCCTCTTTCCGGAGGAGGACCATTCGGGCCACCTTCCATGCGGAGGGGAATCGCCCGGCCTCCAGGCAGCGGTCGAATAGCTCCCGGAGGCCGTCACCCAGGACGTCCGCGGCCAAGACCAAGACTCGGCCGGGCACTCCCGAAGGACCCGGGGCAGTATCCTTCGCCCCGAGTCTTCGGATGGCCGCGGCTAGCTCCCCAGCCGAGACCCCCAGCTCCGCGGACCAGGTGGTCGGGTCCGCAGAGGGACGTGGCCCGCTCTCCCCCACGATCGGGAAGAGCGTGTCGACCACGTCCCTCAAGAGCTGGGGGTCGAGACTCTCGGTGATCGGGGGAGCCCATGGCCGGAGTTTATTTAGAACTATCCGGTATGGGCGCCCCCATGGATCCCGCTCGAGGGTCTCGAGGAGCTCCTTCCAGCTCTGGGCCTTGGCCCGTTTGATGGCGACCTGCAGAGCCCTCTTTTCCGCCCGATAGGACTCGTACAGTTCCGCCGCCCCCGCCCGCGCGCCGTCGTCGCCGTTCCGTCCGGCCCGACGACGCGCGCGGGTGTACTGGCGTCGGGCCCGGACGCATGCTGTCCGCAATTCCCCGATTTCGCCCGACCACCAGTACACCGCCCGACGAGGAGACCGCGGCCCGGCCCGGGGCATCGCCGCGTCGCAAATGCGCGCGACGGCGCTCCCGAGCCGAGCCACGGCCTCCTCCAGGTCGGGCAGCCTGGTCTCCCGTCGAGGCCAGGTTTCGGCTAGAGCGGCTGCCACCAGGACGTCCTTGTCAAGGCGCCGAAGCGCCCATCTGCGTGGTGGGGCGCTACCCGCTCCCGGGCGGAGGTGTCGGTGTGGGGCCGCGGCGGCCTCGGGGGCGGTCAGGACCACGCGGATATACCGGTGGTCCGATAATGTCTCCTCCCCCACCACCACGTCCCACCCGGACACCATACGCGCGGCGCCGGGGGATCCAAACGTCAAATCCACTATGGACCCTCCCCCGCGCCGCACGCACGTCAGCTCCGACCCCCGGTTAATCAACCGGAGGTCGAAGCCCGCCGCCCAGTCGCCCAGAGCCTCGCCCCTTCGATTGGTCCTGGGGGACCCCCATGCCACAGACCAGGCATTGAAGTCCCCCAGGACCAGCACCGGCCGGGGCGCAATCCTTGTGAGGCACGCCCCCACCCCGGCCAAGCACTGCTCGAAGGCAGCAAGGCCGCAGTTGGGCGAAACGTAGCACCCCACCACGGCGACTCCCCCCCACTGGACGGCGACGAATCCCGCCCCGCTCTCCAGTAAGGAGAACGGAGGGGACCCGTCACCGCCCTGCCACACAGCCGCCACCAAGCCGTCCGCATCCCCCATCCAATGCGGATGGTCGGGGACGCGGTACGGCTCGGCAGCGACTGCCAGACCACCCCCCCACTCCGCCAGCGTCTGACACATTAGGTCCTGCGCTGCGCGGCAGTGGTTGAGGTTGGCCTGCAGGAGGAGGCGGGGAGCCATTAATTGATGGCCTCCTCACCGCCTCCTGGTGGCACCTCCGTGAGGACGGCGGCGGGGCCAATGTCCACCTCCATCGCGGACATCAACGCCGCCGCCGCCACCGACCCCTTCTTTGCGGCCGTCGCGGCGGTCGCAGCCAGGTCCGCGGGCGCCGCGGCGCTCGCAGCTGGGGCTACTCTCACCGGCGCCGGGAGCGGCCCCGGCGCCCCCCTCCTCTGCCCTCGTCGGGATGGGGGGGTACACTGCTTCCCCCCCATTCGGTGCGCGGCGGGTCTCCCCATGTCCGCACACAGCGGGCACTTGGGGGCCGCCGCGCAGTGGCTCGCGCGGTGGCCTTCGGCACCGCAGCGGTAACAAGCACCGCTGCGGTCCACCGCGGAGGTGCACCGCTGCCTGACATGGCCCGTCTCCAGGCAGCGGTAGCACTGGAGTGGGCGTTGGGCGAGGACCTCGATCCTCGCCGACACCCACCCCACCACGATCCTCCCGACTGCTTCTAACTTCCGGGCAGCCGGAAGAGGGCACCGTGCCCACACCGCTCCCAGGCCGGAGGAGGACCGCCGGACCTCCCCGGTCCGAATGTCCCCCTCAGAGCAGCCACCGGCTTGGGCCAGCGCCCCGGTCACCTCCTCCCGGGTGACCGAGTCGTCCAGCCCACAAACGCGCAGCTCCGCGCTTTTTGTGGGCCGGGCGACCCTGACACCCCGGGGCGCCAAGGCCTCGCCCAGCTTTTCGGCCAGTCGGTCCGCCCTGGCTGCGTTGTCGGGGCCGCTCACGCGCAGCATGAGCGCCCCCGTCACCGCCCATCTCGGGCGGACCGACTCGATGGCGAGTGCGGCCAAGGATATCTTCTCCTTGGCCGCCGCCATCACCTCCCCGTAGGAGACGCCCCCCCCCTCCGGGACGGTCAGCATGACTGCTGCCGTTGAAGGGGGGCGTCCCAGACGGGGCTTCGCCTTCCCCGCCTTTCCGTCCCTCTTCGGGGCAACCGGCGGGGGAGGCGGCGGCACCCGGGCCGCCCTCCTCGCCGTCCTTTTTTCTTTTCGGCCCAGGACCTCCGTCCACAAGGGACCGGATGGGGGCGGCGGCGGAGGCATTTGTGCCCCCGCCGTCGCCCCCACCGTGGCACCCTTGCCCTTCGTCTTTGCCGCAGGGCCCGGAACCGCGATGGTCCCCCCCTGCGGTCCCCCGCCCCCCGGTTGTTTCCCGGGCCCGGTCCTCGGTCCCGCCGGCGCTCCGCCCTTGGGGCGAAGCGCCGCCCGGATTTCGCCGCGGATGACGGCCATCATGGCCGCCATCTTGGCGTCCATGAGGAGCTCGATGCTCCTCATGGACGTCGCTGGTGTGGGGGGAGCTCCCGCCTTCCCCCTCCCACACGTGCAGTCGCCCGTCGGCCCCGGATGCGGGCGCCTCCTAAGGGCGTCCGTCTCCCTCCGCGAGCACGCCAGCTCGTCTTGCAGCGCCTCCACACGCTGCCTTAGCTGGGCGTTCGTGCTCTCCAAGGCAGCTGGGACACGTCGTTCCAGCTCCTGGAGAGCCCTCCGCGCCTCCGTCGCGGCCTGGCCAACCGACCTCGCGGAGGCTGTAGTCAGCCCCCGCGAGGTGGTGGCCACCTTCTCAATAGACCTCAGGGACGAGGCAATACGGGCCGATACATGGGCCGTATCCTCGTCCCTGAGGTCCTCCTCCCCGTCGCTCACCGTGAGCAACGGTGGAGCAGCGGACGTGGACGGAGCTTCCTCCGTCCTCCGCCCCTCCACCGTCCTGCGCCTCTTTACGCCCGCGGCGCTGGTCGCGGACGCCAGGGACGAGACCGACGCCGTCTCGTCCCCCTCCTCGAACGGCGCCCGGTGGGGCACGAGTGCCCCCTCCGTCGCCACACTTCGCGCCACTCGCTCCGACCCCCCTCCCCCTTTTTTCTTTTTTGGCATATTACTCATTTTTTTTTCCCCACGCGTAGGTCGGAAAGTAAGTCGACCCGGGCAGAGCCGCCATACCCGGGCAGGCCTAAATACTCCGGGGGGTCGGCAGGTACCCCGGAGTTGGCCGCTTGGGATTGGGGCCTCCCCCCCAACCACGCATCCCATCACCGCGCACCGTAGCTTAGGATTGGAGGGCAATTTATAGAGTTACCATCCTCGCGGCCCGGGCGGTAAAGCCAAGGCCCCCGTCCCTCCTGCCGTCACGTACCACTCTCAAAGCCAAAAGAGGAATTGGGAGTGGGTCGTTGCGACGACCAACAGGAGTCTTACGGTGTGGTTTGGCATCGGGCACCTCGGGTTTGCCAGTCCCGTACTGTAGCAACAAGCTACAGCCCCTGAGGGAGCCGCTGGGACTTTGAAACTTTCGGCACGTATCGAACAGTTCTTCTCTATTATCTCGAGAACGGACACGACGACCGTACACTTTGAGCACACAGCAGCGTGTTTTAGCATGCCAGCTACACGGTGGTGTGCCTAACGTGTGGATAGCTCGAGATTTTCGTTCCGGACCGATGTGACCGGGAAGCATCACGCCGCTGGGACTTTGAAACTTTCGGCACGTATCGAACAGTTCTTCTCTATTATCTCGAGAACGGACACGACGACCGTACACTTTGAGCACACAGCAGCGTGTTTTAGCATGCCAGCTACACGGTGGTGTGCCTAACGTGTGGATAGCTCGAAATTTTCGTTCCGGACCGATGTGACCGGGAAGCAACACGCCGCTGGGACTTTGAAACTTTCGGCACGTATCGAACAGTTCTTCTCTATTATCTCGAGAACGGACACGACGACCGTACACTTTGAGCACACAGCAGCGTGTTTTAGCATGCCAGCTACACGGTGGTGTGCCTAACGTGTGGATAGCTCGAAATTTTCGTTCCGGACCGATGTGACCGGGAAGCAACACGCCGCTGGGACTTTGAAACTTTCGGCACGTATCGAACAGTTCTTCTCTATTATCTCGAGAACGGACACGACGACCGTACACTTTGAGCACACAGCAGCGTGTTTTAGCATGCCAGCTACACGGTGGTGTGCCTAACGTGTGGATAGCTCGAAATTTTCGTTCCGGACCGATGTGACCGGGAAGCAACACGCCGCTGGGACTTTGAAACTTTCGGCACGTATCGAACAGTTCTTCTCTATTATCTCGAGAACGGACACGACGACCGTACACTTTGAGCACACAGCAGCGTGTTTTAGCATGCCAGCTACACGGTGGTGTGCCTAACGTGTGGATAGCTCGAGATTTTCGTTCCGGACCGATGTGACCGGGAAGCATCACGCCGCTGGGACTTTGAAACTTTCGGCACGTATCGAACAGTTCTTCTCTATTATCTCGAGAACGGACACGACGACCGTACACTTTGAGCACACAGCATCGTGTTTTAGCATGCCAGCTAAACGGTGGTGTGCCTAACGTGTGGATAGCTCGAGATTTTCGTTCCGGACCGATGTGACCGGGAAGCATCACGCCGCTGGGACTTTGAAACTTTCGGCACGTATCGAACAGTTCTTCTCTATTATCTCGAGAACGGACACGACGACCGTACACTTTGAGCACACAGCAGCGTGTTTTAGCATGCCAGCTACACGGTGGTGTGCCTAACGTGTGGATAGCTCGAAATTTTCGTTCCGGACCGATGTGACCGGGAAGCATCACGCCGCTGGGACTTTGAAACTTTCGGCACGTATCGAACAGTTCTTCTCTATTATCTCGAGAACGGACACGACGACCGTACACTTTGAGCACACAGCAGCGTGTTTTAGCATGCCAGCTACACGGTGGTGTGCCTAACGTGTGGATAGCTCGAAATTTTCGTTCCGGACCGATGTGACCGGGAAACAACACGCCGCTGGGACTTTGAAACTTTCGGCACGTATCGAACAGTTCTTCTCTATTATCTCGAGAACGGACACGACGACCGTACACTTTGAGCACACAGCAGCGTGTTTTAGCATGCCAGCTACACGGTGGTGTGCCTAACGTGTGGATAGCTCGAGATTTTCGTTCCGGACCGATGTGACCGGGAAGCATCACGCCGCTGGGACTTTGAAACTTTCGGCACGTATCGAACAGTTCTTCTCTATTATCTCGAGAACGGACACGACGACCGTACACTTTGAGCACACAGCAGCGTGTTTTAGCATGCCAGCTACACGGTGGTGTGCCTAACGTGTGGATAGCTCGAAATTTTCGTTCCGGACCGATGTGACCGGGAAGCAACACGCCGCTGGGACTTTGAAACTTTCGGCACGTATCGAACAGTTCTTCTCTATTATCTCGAGAACGGACACGACGACCGTACACTTTGAGCACACAGCAGCGTGTTTTAGCATGCCAGCTACACGGTGGTGTGCCTAACGTGTGGATAGCTCGAAATTTTCGTTCCGGACCGATGTGACCGGGAAGCAAGACGCCGCTGGGACTTTGAAACTTTCGGCACGTAACGAACAGTTCTTCTCTATTATCTCGAGAACGGACACGACGACCGTACACTTTGAGCACACAGCAGCGTGTTTTAGCATGCCAGCTACACGGTGGTGTGCCTAACGTGTGGATAGCTCGAAATTTTCGTTCCGGACCGATGTGACCGGGAAGCAAGACGCCGCTGGGACTTTGAAACTTTCGGCACGTATCGAACAGTTCTTCTCTATTATCTCGAGAACGGACACGACGACCGTACACTTTGAGCACACAGCATCGTGTTTTAGCATGCCAGCTAAACGGTGGTGTGCCTAACGTGTGGATAGCTCGAGATTTTCGTTCCGGACCGATGTGACCGGGAAGCATCACGCCGCTGGGACTTTGAAACTTTCGGCACGTATCGAACAGTTCTTCTCTATTATCTCGAGAACGGACACGACGACCGTACACTTTGAGCACACAGCAGCGTGTTTTAGCATGCCAGCTACACGTTGGTGTGCCTAACGTGTGGATAGCTCGAAATTTTCGTTCCGGACCGATGTGACCGGGAAGCATCACGCCGCTGGGACTTTGAAACTTTCGGCACGTATCGAACAGTTCTTCTCTATTATCTCGAGAACGGACACGACGACCGTACACTTTGAGCACACAGCAGCGTGTTTTAGCATGCCAGCTACACGGTGGTGTGCCTAACGTGTGGATAGCTCGAAATTTTCGTTCCGGACCGATGTGACCGGGAAGCAACACGCCGCTGGGACTTTGAAACTTTCGGCACGTATCGAACATTTCTTCTCTATTATCTCGAGAACGGACACGACGACCGTACACTTTGAGCACACAGCAGCGTGTTTTAGCATGCCAGCTACACGGTGGTGTGCCTAACGTGTGGATAGCTCGAGATTTTCGTTCCGGACCGATGTGACCGGGAAGCATCACGCCGCTGGGACTTTGAAACTTTCGGCACGTATCGAACAGTTCTTCTCTATTATCTCGAGAACGGACACGACGACCGTACACTTTGAGCACACAGCAGCGTGTTTTAGCATGCCAGCTACACGGTGGTGTGCCTAACGTGTGGATAGCTCGAAATTTTCGTTCCGGACCGATGTGACCGGGAAGCAACACGCCGCTGGGACTTTGAAACTTTCGGCACGTATCGAACAGTTCTTCTCTATTATCTCGAGAACGGACACGACGACCGTACACTTTGAGCACACAGCAGCGTGTTTTAGCATGCCAGCTACACGGTGGTGTGCCTAACGTGTGGATAGCTCGAAATTTTCGTTCCGGACCGATGTGACCGGGAAGCAAGACGCCGCTGGGACTTTGAAACTTTCGGCACGTATCGAACAGTTCTTCTCTATTATCTCGAGAACGGACACGACGACCGTACACTTTGAGCACACAGCAGCGTGTTTTAGCATGCCAGCTACACGGTGGTGTGCCTAACGTGTGGATAGCTCGAAATTCTCGTTCCGGACCGATGTGACCGGGAAGCAAGACGCCGCTGGGACTTTGAAACTTTCGGCACGTATCGAACAGTTCTTCTCTATTATCTCGAGAACGGACACGACGACCGTACACTTTGAGCACACAGCATCGTGTTTTAGCATGCCAGCTAAACGGTGGTGTGCCTAACGTGTGGATAGCTCGAGATTTTCGTTCCGGACCGATGTGACCGGGAAGCATCACGCCGCTGGGACTTTGAAACTTTCGGCACGTATCGAACAGTTCTTCTCTATTATCTCGAGAACGGACACGACGACCGTACACTTTGAGCACACAGCAGCGTGTTTTAGCATGCCAGCTACACGGTGGTGTGCCTAACGTGTGGATAGCTCGAAATTTTCGTTCCGGACCGATGTGACCGGGAAGCAAGACGCCGCTGGGACTTTGAAACTTTCGGCACGTATCGAACAGTTCTTCTCTATTATCTCGAGAACGGACACGACGACCGTACACTTTGAGCACACAGCAGCGTGTTTTAGCATGCCAGCTACACGGTGGTGTGCCTAACGTGTGGATAGCTCGAAATTTTCGTTCCGGACCGATGTGACCGGGAAGCATCACGCCGCTGGGACTTTGAAACTTTCGGCACGTATCGAACAGTTCTTCTCTATTATCTCGAGAACGGACACGACGACCGTACACTTTGAGCACACAGCAGCGTGTTTTAGCATGCCAGCTACACGGTGGTGTGCCTAACGTGTGGATAGCTCGAAATTTTCGTTCCGGACCGATGTGACTGGAAGCAACACGCCGCTGGGACTTTGAAACTTTCGGCACGTATCGAACAGTTCTTCTCTATTATCTCGAGAACGGACACGACGACCGTACACTTTGAGCACACAGCAGCGTGTTTTAGCATGCCAGCTACACGGTGGTGTGCCTAACGTGTGGATAGCTCGAAATTTTCGTTCCGGACCGATGTGACCGGGAAGCAAGACGCCGCTGGGACTTTGAAACTTTCGGCACGTATCGAACAGTTCTTCTCTATTATCTCGAGAACGGACACGACGACCGTACACTTTGAGCACACAGCAGCGTGTTTTAGCATGCCAGCTACACGGTGGTGTGCCTAACGTGTGGATAGCTCGAAATTTTCGTTCCGGACCGATGTGACCGGGAAGCAAGACGCCGCTGGGACTTTGAAACTTTCGGCACGTATCGAACAGTTCTTCTCTATTATCTCGAGAACGGACACGACGACCGTACACTTTGAGCACACAGCATCGTGTTTTAGCATGCCAGCTAAACGGTGGTGTGCCTAACGTGTGGATAGCTCGAGATTTTCGTTCCGGACCGATGTGACCGGGAAGCATCACGCCGCTGGGACTTTTTTTTTTTTTTTTTTTTTTTTTAACGTGGGGGAAATCTTCGAAAGACCCCCCCGCCGCCTGGGGAGGGGCGGGGGGAGTGTGGGATTCCCCGCGCCCGGAAGGAAACCCATCGGGCGCGGGACCTACCCACTAAAACCCACCACGGTGGCCATCCTCGCACTATGCAGGGGGAGCACCTGGGACCGAAGACATCATAACATCAGGTGCTCCCCCGTGCAGGGCTCTCGCGCCCGTGTCCTCCCGTTCCAGGGAAGGGAGGGGGTACTTCACCCTCCCTTCCCTGTTTTCTCCTCGGTGCTCTGGCGCCCGACGTCGGAGCAGGGCCACACTGCTCCGACGTCCCACTCCCGGGGGCCGCCCGAGGGCGGCCGCGAGTCCCACACTCGCGACCGCCCACGGCCCCCATAGCCGCGCCGGAGGCACGGCCCTGGGACCGTGCCGTCGGCGCGGCCGCACCCCGGCTCGTACGCTCCCGAGGGCGGCTCTGGCCTCTCCGCCCTCGAGAGCGTCGCCGTCCCTTACTCTACCCACCCTTTAGACGACGGGCGGTGGCACGAGCCTCAAGGGCTACGCACCACCGCCCGCCGCTCTCAGGGTGGCCTCCCCGGCCCTTCCGGAGGCCCACCCGCCCCCGGCCTCGGACGGGGCCTCGCTCGCGGTCGCCCGCTCTCGCGAATGCGGCTCGCGGCCTCCTTCTGCGAGATTACCTCCTCGCAGAAGGAGACCACGGCCCGCCACTTCGTCTCGCTGCCGAGCATGGCCTGTACCACGCCCGGCAGCGATAGGTCCGCCCCAATCACAGCCGTGAGGACACGGCGCTCCACCCCCCAGGCCGGACACACCTCGAGGGTGTGTTGCGCCGTGTCCTCGTCCGCTGGACAGTGCCAGCAGCGCGCCGCCTCTTCCACACCGATCCGGCACAGGTACTGTCCGAAGCATCCGTGCCCGGACAGCACCTGCACCAACCGGTAGGTGAGTGAGCCGAAGCGCCTACCCAGCCACTCAAACAGGACCGGCCGGATAGCCCGGACAGTCCTCTGGCCGAACAACGGCTCGGCCAGCCGCTGCTGCCAAAGCTGCAGCATGGACTCCCGGGCCTGGCGCCTGAGGGCCTCCACCTCGCATCCCGCCAGGACCACCCCATCCTCGCGGGCGCGCATGCGGCCCTCGTAGAAAGCCGCATGCGCGCCCGCGATCAAGTCCGCCGGGGGTAGCCCTGACAGGACGCTCGCCGCCTCATACGAAACGGTCCGGTACCCCCGGGCGATCCGCAATGCAAGCCGCCTTTGAACCCGGCGCAGCAATACCTTGCTGCGCCGGGAGGCGGCCAGGTCGCCCGCCCAAACGGGGGCCCCGTATAGGGCCACCGAGTGGACCATTCCCGCGTAGAGGCGGCGAACCCGGTCACTCGGGCCCCGCAGGTTGGGGAGGATACGGCCCAAAGCGCCAACTATCCTCTCCAACCGCGGGGCCAGGGCCCGGAAATGACCCTCGAAGCGCCAGTGGCTGTCGAGGTGAAGTCCCAGATATTTCATCTGAGACCTCACCTCGACGTCTGTCTCACCCACCCGGATCAGGGGGGGAGGCGGCTCTCCCCGGGGTCTATACATCCCGAGTACCTCGGTTTTGTGGAGAGCCACCTCCAAACCGATCCCCCTGATCCGGGAGACGACGCGCCGGGCACCGTCCTCGGCGGCCCGAACAGCCCCCCTCCAGTCCCCCCCGACGGCCAACAACAAGGTGTCGTCCGCATAACATGTCAGACTGACGCCGTCGGGGAGGTCTTCGGCCCGCAGGACGGTGTCGTACCCGAGGTTCCACAGCAGGGGTCCTAACACCGACCCCTGCGGAACCCCGGAGTACACCGCTCTCCTCTCCGTCCCGCACCGGCCCGGATACTCGATCCACCTGTCGCGGAGGTAGTCCTCGACGACTTCCCTAAGGTAGGCGGGGACTCGATGTTCCTCAAGCCCCCGCCTAATCGCCGCCCAGGGTAGGGTGTTAAACGCATTGGCGATGTCCAAGGACACCGCCAATGCCACCCCACCCCGGGAGACCGCCGAGGCCGAGAGGGACCGGACGCGTCGAATCGCGTCGATCGTCGACCGGCCCTCCCGGAACCCGAACTGACACTCCGCCAGCCCGGGCCCACCCCGCGACAGGTGCCCGACGATGCGGGCCGCCACGACTCTTTCTAGGAGCTTGCCCACATCGTCGAGCAGGCAAATCGGCCGGTACGCGGACGGAGAGTCCGCGGGCCTACCCTCTTTCCGGAGGAGGACCATTCGGGCCACCTTCCATGCGGAGGGGAATCGCCCGGCCTCCAGGCAGCGGTCGAATAGCTCCCGGAGGCCGTCACCCAGGACGTCCGCGGCCAAGACCAAGACTCGGCCGGGCACTCCCGAAGGACCCGGGGCAGTATCCTTCGCCCCGAGTCTTCGGATGGCCGCGGCTAGCTCCCCAGCCGAGACCCCCAGCTCCGCGGACCAGGTGGTCGGGTCCGCAGAGGGACGTGGCCCGCTCTCCCCCACGATCGGGAAGAGCGTGTCGACCACGTCCCTCAAGAGCTGGGGGTCGAGACCCTCGGTGATCGGGGGGGCCCATGGCCGGAGTTTATTCAGAACTATCCGGTATGGGCGCCCCCATGGATCCCGCTCGAGGGTCTCGAGGAGCTCCTTCCAGCTCTGGGCCTTGGCCCGTTTGATGGCGACCTGCAGAGCCCTCTTTCCCGCGCGATAGGACTCGTACAGTTCCGCCGCCCTAGCCCGCGCGCCGTCGTCGCCGTTCCGTCCGGCCCGACGACGCGCGCGGGTGTACTGGCGTCGGGCCCGGACGCATGCTGTCCGCAATTCCCCGATTTCGCCCGACCACCAGTACACCGCCCGACGAGGAGACCGCGGCCCGGCCCGGGGCATCGCCGCGTCGCAAATGCGCGCGACGGCGCTCCCGAGCCGAGCCACGGCCTCCTCCAGGTCGGGCAGCCTGGTCTCCCGTCGAGGCCAGGTTTCGGCTAGAGCGGCTGCCACCAGGACGTCCTTGTCAAGGCGCCGAAGCGCCCATCTGCGTGGTGGTGGTGGGGCGCTACCCGCTCCCGGGCGGAGGTGTCGGTGCGGGGCCGCGGCGGCCTCGGGGGAGGTCAAGACCACGCGGATATACCGGTGGTCCGATAATGTCTCCTCCCCCACCACCACGTCCCACCCGGACACCATACGCGCGGCGCCGGGGGATCCAAACGTCAAATCCACTATGGACCCTCCCCCGCGCCGCACGCACGTCAGCTCCGACCCCCGGTTAATCAACCGGAGGTCGAAGCCCGCCGCCCAGTCGCCCAGAGCCTCGCCCCTCCGATTGGTCCTGGGGGACCCCCATGCCACAGACCAGGCATTGAAGTCCCCCAGGACCAGCACCGGCCGGGGCGCAATCCTTGTGAGGCACGCCCCCACCCCGGCCAAGTACTGCTCGAAGGCAGCAAGGCCGCAGTTGGGCGAAACGTAGCACCCCACCACGGCGACTCCCCCCCACTGGACGGCGACGAATCCCGCCCCGTTCTCCAGTAAGGAGAACGGAGGGGACCCGTCACCGCCCTGCCACACAGCCGCCACCAAGCCGCCCGCATCCCCCATCCAATGCGGATGGTCGGGGACGCGGTACGGCTCGGCGGCGACTGCCAGACCACCCCCCCACTCCGCCAGCGTCTGACACATCAGGTCCTGCGCTGCACGGCAGTGGTTGAGGTTGGCCTGCAGGAGGAGGCGGGGAGCCATTATTTGATGGCCTCCTCACCGCCTCCTGGTGGCACCTCCGTGAGGACGGCGGCGGGGCCGATGTCCACCTCCATCGCAGACACCAACGCCGTCGCCGCCTCCGACCTCTTCCTTGCGGCCGTCGCGTCGGTCGCGGCCAGGTCCGCGGGCGCCGCGGCGCTCGCAGCTGGGGCCGCTCTCACCGGCGCCGGGAGCGGCCCCGGCGCCCCCCTCCTCTGCCCTCGTCGGGATGGGGGGGTACATTGCTTCCCCCCCATTCGGTGCGCGGCGGGTCTCCCCATGTCCGCACACAGCGGGCACTTGGGGGCCGCCGCGCAGTGGCTCGCGCGGTGGCCTTCGGCACCGCAGCGGTAACAAGCACCGCTGCGGTCCACCGCGGAGGTGCACCGCTGCCTGACATGGCCCGTCTCCAGGCAGCGGTAGCACTGGAGTGGGCGTTGGGCGAGGACCTCGATCCTCGCCGACACCCACCCCACCACGATCCTCCCGACTGCTTCTAACTTCCGGGCAGCCGGAAGAGGGCACCGTGCCCACACCGCTCCCAGGCCGGAGGAGGACCGCCGGACCTCCCCGGTCCGGATGTCCCCCTCAGAGCAGCCACCGGCCTGGGCCAGCGCCCTGGCCACCTCCTCCCGGGTGACCGAGTCGTCCAGCCCACAAACGCGCAGCTCCGCGCTCTTTGTGGGCCGGGCGACCCTGACACCCCGGGGTGCCAAGGCCTCGCCCAGCTTTTCGGCCAGTCGGTCCGCCCTGGCTGCGTTGTCGGGGCCGCTCACGCGCAGCATGAGCGCCCCCGTCACCGCCCATCTCGGGCGGACCGACTCGATGGCGAGTGCGGCCAAGGATATCTTTTCCTTGGCCGCCGCCATCACCTCCCCGTAGGAGACGCCCCCCCCCTCCGGGACGGTCAGCATGACTGCTGCCGTTGAAGGGGGGCGTCCCAGACGGGGCTTCGCCCTCCCCGCCTTTCCGTCCCTCTTCGGGGCAACCGGCGGGGGAGGCGGCGGCACCCGGGCCGCCCTCCTCGCCGTCCTTCCCGCCCTTCGGCCAAGGACCTCGGTCCACAAGGGACCGGATGGGGGCGGCGGCGGAGGCATTTGTGCCCCCGCCGTCTCCCCCACCACGGCACCCTTGCCCTTCGTCTCTGCCGCAGGGCCCGGAACCGCGATGGTCCCCCCCTGCGGTCCCCCGCCCCTCGGTTGTTTCCCGGGCCCGGTCCTCCGTCCCGCCGGCGCTCCGTCCTTGGGGCGAAGCGCCGCCCGTATTTCCCCCCGGATGACGGCCATCATGGCCGCCATCTTGGCGTCCATGAGGAGCTCGATGCTCCTCGTGGACGCCGCTGGCGTGGGGGGAGCTCCCGCTTTCCCTCCCCCACACGTGCATACGCCCGTCGGCCCCGGATGAGGGCGCCTCCTAAGGGCGTCCGATTCCCTCCGCAAGCAGTCCAGCTCGTCCTGCAGCTTCTCCACACGCTGCCTTAGCTGGGCGTTCGTGCACTCCAAGGCAGCTGGTACACGGCGTCCCAGCTCCTGGAGAGCCCTCCGCGCCTCCGTCGCGGCCTGGCCAACCGACCTCGCGGAGGCTGTAGTCAGCCCCCGCGAGGTGGTGGCCACCTTCTCAATAGACCTCAGGGACGAGGCAATACGGGCCGATACATGGGCCGTATCCTCGTCCCTGAGGTCCTCCTCCCCGTCGGTCACCGTGAGCAACGGTGGAGCAGCGGACGTGGACGGATCTTCCTCCGTCCTCCGCCCCTCCACCGTCCTGCGCCTCTTTACGCCCGCGGCGCTGGTCGCGGACGCCAGGGACGAGACCGACGCCGTCTCGTCCCCCTCCTCGAACGGCGCCGGGTGGGGCACGAGTGCCCCCTCCGTCGCCACCCCTCGCGCCACGCGCACCGTCCCCCCTCCCCCTTTTTTTTTTTTTGAGTTTGTTTTATCCATTTTGGATCCCACGAGTAGGTCGGAACGTAAGTCGACCCGGGCAGAGCCGCCATACCCGGGCAGGCCTAAATACTCCGGGGGGTCGGCAGGTACCCCGGAGTTGGCCGCTTGGGATTGGGGCCTCCCCCCCAACCACGCATCCCATCACCGCGCACCGCAGCTTAGGATTGGAGGGCAATTTATAGAGTTACCATCCTCGCGGCCCGGGCGGTAAAGCCAAGGCCCCCGTCCCTCCTGCCGTCACGTACCACTGTCAAAGCCAAAAGAGGAATTGGGAGTGGGTCGTTGCGACGACCAACAGGAGTCTTACGGTGTGGTTTGGCATCGGGCACCTCGGGTTTGCCAGTCCCGTACTGTAGCAAAAAGCTACAGCCCCTGAGGGAACGCCGCTGGGACTTTGAAACTTTCGGCACGTATCGAACAGTTCTTCTCTATTATCTCGAGAACGGACACGACGACCGTACACTTTGAGCACACAGCAGCGTGTTTTAGCATGCCAGCTACACGGTGGTGTGCCTAACGTGTGGATAGCTCGAAATTTTCGTTCCGGACCGATGTGACCGGGAAGCATCACGCCGCTGGGACTTTGAAACTTTCGGCACGTATCGAACAGTTCTTCTCTATTATCTCGAGAACGGACACGACGACCGTACACTTTGAGCACACAGCAGCGTGTTTTAGCATGCCAGCTACACGGTGGTGTGCCTAACGTGTGGATAGCTCGAAATTTTCGTTCCGGACCGATGTGACCGGGAAGCATCACGCCGCTGGGACTTTGAAACTTTCGGCACGTATCGAACAGTTCTTCTCTATTATCTCGAGAACGGACACGACGACCGTACACTTTGAGCACACAGCAGCGTGTTTTAGCATGCCAGCTACACGGTGGTGTGCCTAACGTGTGGATAGCTCGAGATTTTCGTTCCGGACCGATGTGACCGGGAAGCATCACGCCGCTGGGACTTTGAAACTTTCGGCACGTATCGAACAGTTCTTCTCTATTATCTCGAGAACGGACACGACGACCGTACACTTTGAGCACACAGCAGCGTGTTTTAGCATGCCAGCTACACGGTGGTGTGCCTAACGTGTGGATAGCTCGAAATTTTCGTTCCGGACCGATGTGACCGGGAAGCAACACGCCGCTGGGACTTTGAAACTTTCGGCACGTATCGAACAGTTCTTCTCTATTATCTCGAGAACGGACACGACGACCGTACACTTTGAGCACACAGCAGCGTGTTTTAGCATGCCAGCTACACGGTGGTGTGCCTAACGTGTGGATAGCTCGAAATTTTCGTTCCGGACCGATGTGACCGGGAAGCAACACGCCGCTGGGACTTTGAAACTTTCGGCACGTATCGAACAGTTCTTCTCTATTATCTCGAGAACGGACACGACGACCGTACACTTTGAGCACACAGCAGCGTGTTTTAGCATGCCAGCTACACGGTGGTGTGCCTAACGTGTGGATAGCTCGAAATTTTCGTTCCGGACCGATGTGACCGGGAAGCAACACGCCGCTGGGACTTTGAAACTTTCGGCACGTATCGAACAGTTCTTCTCTATTATCTCGAGAACGGACACGACGACCGTACACTTTGAGCACACAGCAGCGTGTTTTAGCATGCCAGCTACACGGTGGTGTGCCTAACGTGTGGATAGCTCGAAATTTTCGTTCCGGACCGATGTGACCGGGAAGCAACACGCCGCTGGGACTTTGAAACTTTCGGCACGTATCGAACAGTTCTTCTCTATTATCTCGAGAACGGACACGACGACCGTACACTTTGAGCACACAGCAGCGTGTTTTAGCATGCCAGCTACACGGTGGTGTGCCTAACGTGTGGATAGCTCGAGATTTTCGTTCCGGACCGATGTGACCGGGAAGCATCACGCCGCTGGGACTTTGAAACTTTCGGCACGTATCGAACAGTTCTTCTCTATTATCTCGAGAACGGACACGACGACCGTACACTTTGAGCACACAGCATCGTGTTTTAGCATGCCAGCTAAACGGTGGTGTGCCTAACGTGTGGATAGCTCGAGATTTTCGTTCCGGACCGATGTGACCGGGAAGCATCACGCCGCTGGGACTTTGAAACTTTCGGCACGTATCGAACAGTTCTTCTCTATTATCTCGAGAACGGACACGACGACCGTACACTTTGAGCACACAGCAGCGTGTTTTAGCATGCCAGCTACACGGTGGTGTGCCTAACGTGTGGATAGCTCGAAATTTTCGTTCCGGACCGATGTGACCGGGAAGCATCACGCCGCTGGGACTTTGAAACTTTCGGCACGTATCGAACAGTTCTTCTCTATTATCTCGAGAACGGACACGACGACCGTACACTTTGAGCACACAGCAGCGTGTTTTAGCATGCCAGCTACACGGTGGTGTGCCTAACGTGTGGATAGCTCGAAATTTTCGTTCCGGACCGATGTGACCGGGAAACTACACGCCGCTGGGACTTTGAAACTTTCGGCACGTATCGAACAGTTCTTCTCTATTATCTCGAGAACGGACACGACGACCGTACACTTTGAGCACACAGCAGCGTGTTTTAGCATGCCAGCTACACGGTGGTGTGCCTAACGTGTGGATAGCTCGAAATTTTCGTTCCGGACCGATGTGACCGGGAAGCAACACGCCGCTGGGACTTTGAAACTTTCGGCACGTATCGAACAGTTCTTCTCTATTATCTCGAGAACGGACACGACGACCGTACACTTTGAGCACACAGCAGCGTGTTTTAGCATGCCAGCTACACGGTGGTGTGCCTAACGTGTGGATAGCTCGAGATTTTCGTTCCGGACCGATGTGACCGGGAAGCATCACGCCGCTGGGACTTTGAAACTTTCGGCACGTATCGAACAGTTCTTCTCTATTATCTCGAGAACGGACACGACGACCGTACACTTTGAGCACACAGCAGCGTGTTTTAGCATGCCAGCTACACGGTGGTGTGCCTAACGTGTGGATAGCTCGAAATTTTCGTTCCGGACCGATGTGACCGGGAAGCATCACGCCGCTGGGACTTTGAAACTTTCGGCACGTATCGAACAGTTCTTCTCTATTATCTCGAGAACGGACACGACGACCGTACACTTTGAGCACACAGCAGCGTGTTTTAGCATGCCAGCTACACGGTGGTGTGCCTAACGTGTGGATAGCTCGAAATTTTCGTTCCGGACCGATGTGACCGGGAAACAACACGCCGCTGGGACTTTGAAACTTTCGGCACGTATCGAACAGTTCTTCTCTATTATCTCGAGAACGGA
The DNA here is from genome assembly GCF_051014685.1 of Ptiloglossa arizonensis. Classification (NCBI taxonomy): domain Eukaryota; kingdom Metazoa; phylum Arthropoda; class Insecta; order Hymenoptera; family Colletidae; genus Ptiloglossa; species Ptiloglossa arizonensis. The sequence goes on from NW_027478560.1 coordinate 346,228, forward strand.
CACGACGACCGTACACTTTGAGCACACAGCAGCGTGTTTTAGCATGCCAGCTACACGGTGGTGTGCCTAACGTGTGGATAGCTCGAAATTTTCGTTCCGGACCGATGTGACCGGGAAGCAACACGCCGCTGGGACTTTTTTTTTTTTTTTTTTTTTTTTTTTTTTTTTACGTGGGGGAAATCTTCGAAAGACCCCCCCGCCGCCTGGGGAGGGGCGGGGGGAGTGTGGGATTCCCCGCGCCCGGAAGGAAACCCATCGGGCGCGGGACCTACCCACTAAAACCCACCACGGTGGCCATCCTCGCACTATGCAGGGGGAGCACCTTGGACCGAAGACATCATAACATCAGGTGCTCCCCCGTGCAGGGCTCTCGCGCCCGTGTCCTCCCGTTCCAAGGAAGGGCGGGGGTACTTCACCCTCCCTTCCCTGTTTTCTCCTCGGCGCTCTGGCGCCCGACGTCGGAGCAGGGCCACACTGCTCCGACGTCCCACTCCCGGGGGCCGCCCGAGGGCGGCCGCGAGTCCCACACTCGCGACCGCCCACGGCCCCCATAGCCGCGCCGGGGGCACGGCCCTGGGACCGTGCCGTCGGCGCGGCCGCACCCCGGCTCGTACGCTCCCGAGGGCGGCTCTGGCGTCTCCGCCCTCGAGAGCGCCGCCGTCCCTTACTCTACCCACCCCTCAGACGACGGGCGGTGGCACGAGCCTCAAGGGCTACGCACCCCCGCCCGCCGCTCTCAGGGTGGCCTCCCCGGCCCTTCCGGAGGCCCACCCGCCCCCGGCCTCGGACGGGGCCTCGCTCGCGGTCTCCCGCTCTCGCGAATGCGGCTCGCGGCCTCCTTCTGCGAGATTACCTCCTCGCAGAAGGAGGCCACGGCCCGCCACTTCGTCTCGCTGCCGAGCATGGCCTGTACCACGCCCGGCAGCGATAGGTCCGCCCCAATCACGGCCGTGAGGACACGGCGCTCCACTCCCCAGGCCGGACACACCTCGAGGGAGTGTTGCGCCGTGTCCTCGTCCGCTGGACAGTGCCAGCAGCGCGCCGCCTCTTCCACACCGATCCGGCACAGGTACTGACCGAAGCATCCGTGCCCGGACAGCACCTGCACCAACCGGTAGGTGAGTGAGCCGAAGCGCCTACCCAGCCACTCAAACAGGACCGGCCGGATAGCCCGGACAGTCCTCTGGCCGAACAACGGCTCGGCCAGCCGCTGCTGCCAAAGCTGCAGCATGGACTCCCGGGCCTGGCGCCTCAGGGCCTCCACCTCGCATCCCGCCAGGACCACCCCATCCTCGCGGGCGCGCATGCGGCCCTCGTAGAAAGCCGCATGCGCGCCCGCGATCAAGTCCGCCGGGGGTAGCCCTGACAGGACGCTCGCCGCCTCATACGAAACGGTCCGGTACCCCCGGGCGATCCGCAGTGCAAGCCGCCTTTGAACCCGGCGCAGCAATACCTTGCTGCGCCGGGAGGCGGCCAGGTCGCCCGCCCAAACGGGGGCCCCGTATAGGGCCACCGAGTGGACCATTCCCGCGTAGAGGCGGCGAACCCGGTCACTCGGGCCCCGCAGGTCGGGGAGGATACGGCCCAAAGCGCCAACTATCCCCTCCAACCGCGGGGCCAGGGCCCGGAAATGGCCCTCGAAGCGCCAGTGGCTGTCGAGTTGAAGTCCCAGATATTTCATCTGAGACCTCACCTCGACGTCTGTCTCACCCACCCGGATCAGGGGGGGAGGCGGCTCTCCCCGGGGTCTATACATCCCGAGTACCTCGGTTTTGTGGAGAGCCACCTCCAAACCGATCCCCCTGATCCGGGAGACGACGCGCCGGGCACCGTCCTCGGCGGCCCGAACAGCCCCCCTCCAGTCCCCCCCGACGGCCAACAACAAGGTGTCGTCCGCATAACATGTCAGACTGACGCCGTCGGGGAGGTCTTCGGCCCGCAGGACGGTGTCGTACCCGAGGTTCCACAGCAGGGGTCCTAACACCGACCCCTGCGGAACCCCGGAGTACACCGCTCTCCTCTCCGTCCCGCACCGGCCCGGATACTCGATCCACCTGTCGCGGAGGTAGTCCTCGACGACTGCCCTAAGGTAGGCGGGGACTCGATGTTCCTCAAGCCCCCGCCTAATCGCCGCCCAGGGTAGGGTGTTAAACGCATTGGCGATGTCCAAGGACACCGCCAATGCCACCCCACCCCGGGAGACCGCCGAGGCCGAGAGGGACCGGACGCGTCGAATCGCGTCGATCGTCGACCGGCCCTCCCGGAACCCGAACTGGCACTCCGCCAGCCCGGGCCCACCCCGCGACAGGTGCCCGACGATGCGGGCCGCCACGACTCTTTCTAGGAGCTTGCCCACATCGTCGAGCAGGCAAATCGGCCGGTACGCGGACGGAGAGTCCGCGGGCCTACCCTCTTTCCGGAGGAGGACCATTCGGGCCACCTTCCATGCGGAGGGGAATCGCCCGGCCTCCAGGCAGCGGTCGAATAGCTCCCGGAGGCCGTCACCCAGGACGTCCGCGGCCAAGACCAAGACTCGGCCGGGCACTCCCGAAGGACCCGGGGCAGTATCCTTCGCCCCGAGTCTTCGGATGGCCGCGGCTAGCTCCCCAGCCGAGACCCCCAGCTCCGCGGACCAGGTGGTCGGGTCCGCAGAGGGACGTGGCCCGCTCTCCCCCACGATCGGGAAGAGCGTGTCGACCACGTCCCTCAAGAGCTGGGGGTCGAGACCCTCGGTGATCGGGGGGACCATGGCCGGAGTTTATTCAGAACTATCCGGTATGGGCGCCCCCATGGATCCCGCTCGAGGGTCTCGAGGAGCTCCTTCCAGCTCTGGGCCTTGGCCCGTTTGATGGCGACCTGCAGAGCCCTCTTTCCCGCGCGATAGGACTCGTACAGTTCCGCCGCCCTAGCCCGCGCGCCGTCGTCGCCGTTCCGTCCGGCCCGACGACGCGCGCGGGTGTACTGGCGTCGGGCCCGGACGCATGCTGTCCGCAATTCCCCGATTTCGCCCGACCACCAGTACACCGCCCGACGAGGAGACCGCGGCCCGGCCCGGGGCATCGCCGCGTCGCAAATGCGCGCGACGGCGCTCCCGAGCCGAGCCACGGCCTCCTCCAGGTCGGGCAGCCTGGTCTCCCGTCGAGGCCAGGTTTCGGCTAGAGCGGCTGCCACCAGGACGTCCTTGTCAAGGCGCCGAAGCGCCCATCTGCGTGGTGGTGGTGGGGCGCTACCCGCTCCCGGGCGGAGGTGTCGGTGCGGGGCCGCGGCGGCCTCGGGGGAGGTCAAGACCACGCGGATATACCGGTGGTCCGATAATGTCTCCTCCCCCACCACCACGTCCCACCCGGACACCATACGCGCGGCGCCGGGGGATCCAAACGTCAAATCCACTATGGACCCTCCCCCGCGCCGCACGCACGTCAGCTCCGACCCCCGGTTAATCAACCGGAGGTCGAAGCCCGCCGCCCAGTCGCCCAGAGCCTCGCCCCTCCGATTGGTCCTGGGGGACCCCCATGCCACAGACCAGGCATTGAAGTCCCCCAGGACCAGCACCGGCCGGGGCGCAATCCTTGTGAGGCACGCCCCCACCCCGGCCAAGTACTGCTCGAAGGCAGCAAGGCCGCAGTTGGGCGAAACGTAGCACCCCACCACGGCGACTCCCCCCCACTGGACGGCGACGAATCCCGCCCCGTTCTCCAGTAAGGAGAACGGAGGGGACCCGTCACCGCCCTGCCACACAGCCGCCACCAAGCCGCCCGCATCCCCCATCCAATGCGGATGGTCGGGGACGCGGTACGGCTCGGCGGCGACTGCCAGACCACCCCCCCACTCCGCCAGCGTCTGACACATCAGGTCCTGCGCTGCACGGCAGTGGTTGAGGTTGGCCTGCAGGAGGAGGCGGGGAGCCATTATTTGATGGCCTCCTCACCGCCTCCTGGTGGCACCTCCGTGAGGACGGCGGCGGGGCCGATGTCCACCTCCATCGCAGACACCAACGCCGCCGCCGCCTCCGACCTCTTCCTTGCGGCCGTCGCGTCGGTCGCGGCCAGGTCCGCGGGCGCCGCGGCGCTCGCAGCTGGGGCCGCTCTCACCGGCGCCGGGAGCGGCCCCGGCGCCCCCCTCCTCTGCCCTCGTCGGGATGGGGGGGTACATTGCTTCCCCCCCATTCGGTGCGCGGCGGGTCTCCCCATGTCCGCACACAGCGGGCACTTGGGGGCCGCCGCGCAGTGGCTCGCGCGGTGGCCTTCGGCACCGCAGCGGTAACAAGCACCGCTGCGGTCCACCGCGGAGGTGCACCGCTGCCTTACATGGCCCGTCTCCAGGCAGCGGTAGCACTGGAGTGGGCGTTGGGCGAGGACCTCGATCCTCGCCGACACCCACCCCACCACGATCCTCCCGACTGCTTCTAACTTCCGGGCAGCCGGAAGAGGGCACCGTGCCCACACCGCTCCCAGGCCGGAGGAGGACCGCCGGACCTCCCCGGTCCGGATGTCCCCCTCAGAGCAGCCACCGGCCTGGGCCAGCGCCCTGGCCACCTCCTCCCGGGTGACCGAGTCGTCCAGCCCACAAACGCGCAGCTCCGCGCTCTTTGTGGGCCGGGCGACCCTGACACCCCGGGGCGCCAAGGCCTCGCCCAGCTTTTCGGCCAGTCGGTCCGCCCTGGCTGCGTTGTCGGGGCCGCTCACGCGCAGCATGAGCGCCCCCGTCACCGCCCATCTCGGGCGGACCGACTCGATGGCGAGTGCGGCCAAGGATATCTTTTCCTTGGCCGCCGCCATCACCTCCCCGTAGGAGACACCCCCCCCCTCCGGGACGGTCAGCATGACTGCTGCCGTTGAAGGGGGGCGTCCCAGACGGGGCTTCGCCCTCCCCGCCTTTCCGTCCCTCTTCGGGGCAACCGGCGGGGGAGGCGGCGGCACCCGGGCCGCCCTCCTCGCCGTCCTTCTCGCCCTTCGGCCAAGGACCTCGGTCCACAAGGGACCGGATGGGGGCGGCGGCGGAGGCATTTGTGCCCCCGCCGTCTCCCCCACCACGGCACCCTTGCCCTTCGTCTTTGCCGCAGGGCCCGGAACCGCGATGGTCCCCCCCTGCGGTCCCCCGCCCCTCGGTTGTTTCCCGGGCCCGGTCCTCCGTCCCGCCGGCGCTCCGTCCTTGGGGCGAAGCGCCGCCCGTATTTCCCCCCGGATGACGGCCATCATGGCCGCCATCTTGGCGTCCATGAGGAGCTCGATGCTCCTCGTGGACGCCGCTGGCGTGGGGGGAGCTCCCGCTTTCCCTCCCCCACACGTGCATACGCCCGTCGGCCCCGGATGAGGGCGCCTCCTAAGGGCGTCCGATTCCCTCCGCAAGCAGGCCAGCTCGTCCTGCAGCGTCTCCACACGCTGCCTTAGCTGGGCGTTCGTGCACTCCAAGGCAGCTGGTACACGGCGTCCCAGCTCCTGGAGAGCCCTCCGCGCCTCCGTCGCGGCCTGGCCAACCGACCTCGCGGAGGCGGTAGTCAGCCCTCGCGAGGTGGTGGCCACCTTCTCAATAGACCTCAGGGACGAGGCAATACGGGCCGATACATGGGCCGTATCCTCGTCCCTGAGGTCCTCCTCCCCGTCGGTCACCGTGAGCAACGGTGGAGCAGCGGACGTGGACGGATCTTCCTCCGTCCTCCGCCCCTCCACCGTCCTGCGCCTCTTTACGCCCGCGGCACTGGTCGCGGACGCCAGGGACGAGACCGACGCCGTCTCGTCCCCCTCCTCGAACGGCGCCGGGTGGGGCACGAGTGCCCCCTCCGTCGCCACCCCTCGCGCCTCGCGCACCGTCCCCCCTCCCCCTTTTTTTTTTTTGAGTTTGTTTTATCCATTTTGGATCCCACGAGTAGGTCGGAACGTAAGTCGACCCGGGCAGAGCCGCCATACCCGGGCAGGCCTAAATACTCCGGGGGGTCGGCAGGTACCCCGGAGTTGGCCGCTTGGGATTGGGGCCTCCCCCCCAACCACGCATCCCATCACCGCGCACCGCAGCTTAGGATTGGAGGGCAATTTATAGAGTTACCATCCTCGCGGCCCGGGCGGTAAAGCCAAGGCCCCCGTCCCTCCTGCCGTCACGTACCACTGTCAAAGCCAAAAGAGGAATTGGGAGTGGGTCGTTGCGACGACCAACAGGAGTCTTACGGTGTGGTTTGGCATCGGGCACCTCGGGTTTGCCAGTCCCGTACTGTAGCAAAAAGCTACAGCCCCTGAGGGAGCCGCTGGGACTTTGAAACTTTCGGCACGTATCGAACAGTTCTTCTCCATTATCTCGAGAACGGACACGACGACCGTACACTTTGAGCACACAGCAGCGTGTTTTAGCATGCCAGCTACACGGTGGTGTGCCTAACGTGTGGATAGCTCGAGATTTTCGTTCCGGACCGATGTGACCGGGAAGCATCACGCCGCTGGGACTTTGAAACTTTCGGCACGTATCGAACAGTTCTTCTCTATTATCTCGAGAACGGACACGACGACCGTACACTTTGAGCACACAGCAGCGTGTTTTAGCATGCCAGCTACACGGTGGTGTGCCTAACGTGTGGATAGCTCGAAATTTTCGTTCCGGACCGATGTGACCGGGAAGCAACACGCCGCTGGGACTTTGAAACTTTCGGCACGTATCGAACAGTTCTTCTCTATTATCTCGAGAACGGACACGACGACCGTACACTTTGAGCACACAGCAGCGTGTTTTAGCATGCCAGCTACACGGTGGTGTGCCTAACGTGTGGATAGCTCGAGATTTTCGTTCCGGACCGATGTGACCGGGAAGCATCACGCCGCTGGGACTTTGAAACTTTCGGCACGTATCGAACAGTTCTTCTATATTATCTCGAGAACGGACACGACGACCGTACACTTTGAGCACACAGCAGCGTGTTTTAGCATGCCAGCTACACGGTGGTGTGCCTAACGTGTGGATAGCTCGAGATTTTCGTTCCGGACCGATGTGACCGGGAAGCATCACGCCGCTGGGACTTTGAAACTTTCGGCACGTATCGAACAGTTCTTCTCTATTATCTCGAGAACGGACACGACGACCGTACACTTTGAGCACACAGCATCGTGTTTTAGCATGCCAGCTAAACGGTGGTGTGCCTAACGTGTGGATAGCTCGAGATTTTCGTTCCGGACCGATGTGACCGGGAAGCATCACGCCGCTGGGACTTTGAAACTTTCGGCACGTATCGAACAGTTCTTCTCTATTATCTCGAGAACGGACACGACGACCGTACACTTTGAGCACACAGCAGCGTGTTTTAGCATGCCAGCTACACGGTGGTGTGCCTAACGTGTGGATAGCTCGAAATTTTCGTTCCGGACCGATGTGACCGGGAAGCATCACGCCGCTGGGACTTTGAAACTTTCGGCACGTATCGAACAGTTCTTCTCTATTATCTCGAGAACGGACACGACGACCGTACACTTTGAGCACACAGCAGCGTGTTTTAGCATGCCAGCTACACGGTGGTGTGCCTAACGTGTGGATAGCTCGAAATTTTCGTTCCGGACCGATGTGACCGGGAAACTACACGCCGCTGGGACTTTGAAACTTTCGGCACGTATCGAACAGTTCTTCTCTATTATCTCGAGAACGGACACGACGACCGTACACTTTGAGCACACAGCAGCGTGTTTTAGCATGCCAGCTACACGGTGGTGTGCCTAACGTGTGGATAGCTCGAAATTTTCGTTCCGGACCGATGTGACCGGGAAGCAACACGCCGCTGGGACTTTGAAACTTTCGGCACGTATCGAACAGTTCTTCTCTATTATCTCGAGAACGGACACGACGACCGTACACTTTGAGCACACAGCAGCGTGTTTTAGCATGCCAGCTACACGGTGGTGTGCCTAACGTGTGGATAGCTCGAGATTTTCGTTCCGGACCGATGTGACCGGGAAGCATCACGCCGCTGGGACTTTGAAACTTTCGGCACGTATCGAACAGTTCTTCTCTATTATCTCGAGAACGGACACGACGACCGTACACTTTGAGCACACAGCAGCGTGTTTTAGCATGCCAGCTACACGGTGGTGTGCCTAACGTGTGGATAGCTCGAAATTTTCGTTCCGGACCGATGTGACCGGGAAGCATCACGCCGCTGGGACTTTGAAACTTTCGGCACGTATCGAACAGTTCTTCTCTATTATCTCGAGAACGGACACGACGACCGTACACTTTGAGCACACAGCAGCGTGTTTTAGCATGCCAGCTACACGGTGGTGTGCCTAACGGGTGGATAGCTCGAAATTTTCGTTCCGGACCGATGTGACCGGGAAACAACACGCCGCTGGGACTTTGAAACTTTCGGCACGTATCGAACAGTTCTTCTCTATTATCTCGAGAACGGACACGACGACCGTACACTTTGAGCACACAGCAGCGTGTTTTAGCATGCCAGCTACACGGTGGTGTGCCTAACGTGTGGATAGCTCGAAATTTTCGTTCCGGACCGATGTGACCGGGAAGCAACACGCCGCTGGGACTTTGAAACTTTCGGCACGTATCGAACAGTTCTTCTCTATTATCTCGAGAACGGACACGACGACCGTACACTTTGAGCACACAGCAGCGTGTTTTAGCATGCCAGCTACACGGTGGTGTGCCTAACGTGTGGATAGCTCGAAATTTTCGTTCCGGACCGATGTGACCGGGAAGCATCACGCCGCTGGGACTTTGAAACTTTCGGCACGTATCGAACAGTTCTTCTCTATTATCTCGAGAACGGACACGACGACCGTACACTTTGAGCACACAGCAGCGTGTTTTAGCATGCCAGCTACACGGTGGTGTGCCTAACGTGTGGATAGCTCGAAATTTTCGTTCCGGACCGATGTGACCGGGAAACTACACGCCGCTGGGACTTTGAAACTTTCGGCACGTATCGAACAGTTCTTCTCTATTATCTCGAGAACGGACACGACGACCGTACACTTTGAGCACACAGCAGCGTGTTTTAGCATGCCAGCTACACGGTGGTGTGCCTAACGTGTGGATAGCTCGAAATTTTCGTTCCGGACCGATGTGACCGGGAAGCAACACGCCGCTGGGACTTTGAAACTTTCGGCACGTATCGAACAGTTCTTCTCTATTATCTCGAGAACGGACACGACGACCGTACACTTTGAGCACACAGCAGCGTGTTTTAGCATGCCAGCTACACGGTGGTGTGCCTAACGTGTGGATAGCTCGAGATTTTCGTTCCGGACCGATGTGACCGGGAAGCATCACGCCGCTGGGACTTTGAAACTTTCGGCACGTATCGAACAGTTCTTCTCTATTATCTCGAGAACGGACACGACGACCGTACACTTTGAGCACACAGCAGCGTGTTTTAGCATGCCAGCTACACGGTGGTGTGCCTAACGTGTGGATAGCTCGAAATTTTCGTTCCGGACCGATGTGACCGGGAAGCATCACGCCGCTGGGACTTTGAAACTTTCGGCACGTATCGAACAGTTCTTCTCTATTATCTCGAGAACGGACACGACGACCGTACACTTTGAGCACACAGCAGCGTGTTTTAGCATGCCAGCTACACGGTGGTGTGCCTAACGTGTGGATAGCTCGAAATTTTCGTTCCGGACCGATGTGACCGGGAAACAACACGCCGCTGGGACTTTGAAACTTTCGGCACGTATCGAACAGTTCTTCTCTATTATCTCGAGAACGGACACGACGACCGTACACTTTGAGCACACAGCAGCGTGTTTTAGCATGCCAGCTACACGGTGGTGTGCCTAACGTGTGGATAGCTCGAAATTTTCGTTCCGGACCGATGTGACCGGGAAGCAACACGCCGCTGGGACTTTGAAACTTTCGGCACGTATCGAACAGTTCTTCTCTATTATCTCGAGAACGGACACGACGACCGTACACTTTGAGCACACAGCAGCGTGTTTTAGCATGCCAGCTACACGGTGGTGTGCCTAACGTGTGGATAGCTCGAGATTTTCGTTCCGGACCGATGTGACCGGGAAGCATCACGCCGCTGGGACTTTGAAACTTTCGGCACGTATCGAACAGTTCTTCTTCTATTATCTCGAGAACGGACACGACGACCGTACACTTTGAGCACACAGCAGCGTGTTTTAGCATGCCAGCTACACGGTGGTGTGCCTAACGTGTGGATAGCTCGAAATTTTCGTTCCGGACCGATGTGACCGGGAAGCAACACGCCGCTGGGACTTTGAAACTTTCGGCACGTATCGAACAGTTCTTCTCTATTATCTCGAGAACGGACACGACGACCGTACACTTTGAGCACACAGCAGCGTGTTTTAGCATGCCAGCTACACGGTGGTGTGCCTAACGTGTGGATAGCTCGAGATTTTCGTTCCGGACCGATGTGACCGGGAAGCATCACGCCGCTGGGACTTTGAAACTTTCGGCACGTATCGAACAGTTCTTCTCTATTATCTCGAGAACGGACACGACGACCGTACACTTTGAGCACACAGCAGCGTGTTTTAGCATGCCAGCTACACGGTGGTGTGCCTAACGTGTGGATAGCTCGAGATTTTCGTTCCGGACCGATGTGACCGGGAAGCATCACGCCGCTGGGACTTTGAAACTTTCGGCACGTATCGAACAGTTCTTCTCTATTATCTCGAGAACGGACACGACGACCGTACACTTTGAGCACACAGCATCGTGTTTTAGCATGCCAGCTAAACGGTGGTGTGCCTAACGTGTGGATAGCTCGAGATTTTCGTTCCGGACCGATGTGACCGGGAAGCATCACGCCGCTGGGACTTTGAAACTTTCGGCACGTATCGAACAGTTCTTCTCTATTATCTCGAGAACGGACACGACGACCGTACACTTTGAGCACACAGCAGCGTGTTTTAGCATTGCCAGCTACACGGTGGTGTGCCTAACGTGTGGATAGCTCGAAATTTTCGTTCCGGACCGATGTGACCGGGAAGCATCACGCCGCTGGGACTTTGAAACTTTCGGCACGTATCGAACAGTTCTTCTCTATTATCTCGAGAACGGACACGACGACCGTACACTTTGAGCACACAGCAGCGTGTTTTAGCATGCCAGCTACACGGTGGTGTGCCTAACGTGTGGATAGCTCGAAATTTTCGTTCCGGACCGATGTGACCGGGAAACTACACGCCGCTGGGACTTTGAAACTTTCGGCACGTATCGAACAGTTCTTCTCTATTATCTCGAGAACGGACACGACGACCGTACACTTTGAGCACACAGCAGCGTGTTTTAGCATGCCAGCTACACGGTGGTGTGCCTAACGTGTGGATAGCTCGAGATTTTCGTTCCGGACCGATGTGACCGGGAAGCATCACGCCGCTGGGACTTTGAAACTTTCGGCACGTATCGAACAGTTCTTCTCTATTATCTCGAGAACGGACACGACGACCGTACACTTTGAGCACACAGCAGCGTGTTTTAGCATGCCAGCTACACGGTGGTGTGCCTAACGTGTGGATAGCTCGAAATTTTCGTTCCGGACCGATGTGACCGGGAAGCATCACGCCGCTGGGACTTTGAAACTTTCGGCACGTGTCGAACAGTTCTTCTCTATTATCTCGAGAACGGACACGACGACCGTACACTTTGAGCACACAGCAGCGTGTTTTAGCATGCCAGCTACACGGTGGTGTGCCTAACGTGTGGATAGCTCGAAATTTTCGTTCCGGACCGATGTGACCGGGAAACAACACGCCGCTGGGACTTTGAAACTTTCGGCACGTATCGAACAGTTCTTCTCTATTATCTCGAGAACGGACACGACGACCGTACACTTTGAGCACACAGCAGCGTGTTTTAGCATGCCAGCTACACGGTGGTGTGCCTAACGTGTGGATAGCTCGAAATTTTCGTTCCGGACCGATGTGACCGGGAAGCAACACGCCGCTGGGACTTTGAAACTTTCGGCACGTATCGAACAGTTCTTCTCTATTATCTCGAGAACGGACACGACGACCGTACACTTTGAGCACACAGCAGCGTGTTTTAGCATGCCAGCTACACGGTGGTGTGCCTAACGTGTGGATAGCTCGAGATTTTCGTTCCGGACCGATGTGACCGGGAAGCATCACGCCGCTGGGACTTTGAAACTTTCGGCACGTATCGAACAGTTCTTCTCTATTATCTCGAGAACGGACACGACGACCGTACACTTTGAGCACACAGCAGCGTGTTTTAGCATGCCAGCTACACGGTGGTGTGCCTAACGTGTGGATAGCTCGAAATTTTCGTTCCGGACCGATGTGACCGGGAAGCAACACGCCGCTGGGACTTTGAAACTTTCGGCACGTATCGAACAGTTCTTCTCTATTATCTCGAGAACGGACACGACGACCGTACACTTTGAGCACACAGCAGCGTGTTTTAGCATGCCAGCTACACGGTGGTGTGCCTAACGTGTGGATAGCTCGAGATTTTCGTTCCGGACCGATGTGACCGGGAAGCATCACGCCGCTGGGACTTTGAAACTTTCGGCACGTATCGAACAGTTCTTCTCTATTATCTCGAGAACGGACACGACGACCGTACACTTTGAGCACACAGCAGCGTGTTTTAGCATGCCAGCTACACGGTGGTGTGCCTAACGTGTGGATAGCTCGAAATTTTCGTTCCGGACCGATGTGACCGGGAAACAACACGCCGCTGGGACTTTGAAACTTTCGGCACGTATCGAACAGTTCTTCTCTATTATCTCGAGAACGGACACGACGACCGTACACTTTGAGCACACAGCAGCGTGTTTTAGCATGCCAGCTACACGGTGGTGTGCCTAACGTGTGGATAGCTCGAAATTTTCGTTCCGGACCGATGTGACCGGGAAACAACACGCCGCTGGGACTTTGAAACTTTCGGCACGTATCGAACAGTTCTTCTCTATTATCTCGAGAACGGACACGACGACCGTACACTTTGAGCACACAGCAGCGTGTTTTAGCATGCCAGCTACACGGTGGTGTGCCTAACGTGTGGATAGCTCGAGATTTTCGTTCCGGACCGATGTGACCGGGAAGCATCACGCCGCTGGGACTTTGAAACTTTCGGCACGTATCGAACAGTTCTTCTCTATTATCTCGAGAACGGACACGACGACCGTACACTTTGAGCACACAGCAGCGTGTTTTAGCATGCCAGCTACACGGTGGTGTGCCTAACGTGTGGATAGCTCGAAATTTTCGTTCCGGACCGATGTGACCGGGAAGCACACGCCGCTGGGACTTTGAAACTTTCGGCACGTATCGAACAGTTCTTCTCTATTATCTCGAGAACGGACACGACGACCGTACACTTTGAGCACACAGCAGCGTGTTTTAGCATGCCAGCTACACGGTGGTGTGCCTAACGTGTGGATAGCTCGAAATTTTCGTTCCGGACCGATGTGACCGGGAAGCAAGACGCCGCTGGGACTTTGAAACTTTCGGCACGTATCGAACAGTTCTTCTCTATTATCTCGAGAACGGACACGACGACCGTACACTTTGAGCACACAGCAGCGTGTTTTAGCATGCCAGCTACACGGTGGTGTGCCTAACGTGTGGATAGCTCGAAATTTTCGTTCCGGACCGATGTGACCGGGAAGCAAGACGCCGCTGGGACTTTGAAACTTTCGGCACGTATTGAACAGTTCTTCTCTATTATCTCGAGAACGGACACGACGACCGTACACTTTGAGCACACAGCAGCGTGTTTTAGCATGCCAGCTACACGGTGGTGTGCCTAACGTGTGGATAGCTCGAAATTTTCGTTCCGGAC
>NW_027478560.1:372500-397500 GCF_051014685.1 Ptiloglossa arizonensis
AAGCAACACGCCGCTGGGACTTTGAAACTTTCGGCACGTATCGAACAGTTCTTCTCTATTATCTCGAGAACGGACACGACGACCGTACACTTTGAGCACACAGCAGCGTGTTTTAGCATGCCAGCTACACGGTGGTGTGCCTAACGTGTGGATAGCTCGAAATTTTCGTTCCGGACCGATGTGACCGGGAAGCAACACGCCGCTGGGACTTTGAAACTTTCGGCACGTATCGAACAGTTCTTCTCTATTATCTCGAGAACGGACACGACGACCGTACACTTTGAGCACACAGCAGCGTGTTTTAGCATGCCAGCTACACGGTGGTGTGCCTAACGTGTGGATAGCTCGAAATTTTCGTTCCGGACCGATGTGACCGGGAAGCAACACGCCGCTGGGACTTTGAAACTTTCGGCACGTATCGAACAGTTCTTCTCTATTATCTCGAGAACGGACACGACGACCGTACACTTTGAGCACACAGCAGCGTGTTTTAGCATGCCAGCTACACGGTGGTGTGCCTAACGTGTGGATAGCTCGAGATTTTCGTTCCGGACCGATGTGACCGGGAAGCATCACGCCGCTGGGACTTTGAAACTTTCGGCACGTATCGAACAGTTCTTCTCTATTATCTCGAGAACGGACACGACGACCGTACACTTTGAGCACACAGCAGCGTGTTTTAGCATGCCAGCTACACGGTGGTGTGCCTAACGTGTGGATAGCTCGAAATTTTCGTTCCGGACCGATGTGACCGGGAAACAACACGCCGCTGGGACTTTGAAACTTTCGGCACGTATCGAACAGTTCTTCTCTATTATCTCGAGAACGGACACGACGACCGTACACTTTGAGCACACAGCAGCGTGTTTTAGCATGCCAGCTACACGGTGGTGTGCCTAACGTGTGGATAGCTCGAAATTTTCGTTCCGGACCGATGTGACCGGGAAGCAACACGCCGCTGGGACTTTGAAACTTTCGGCACGTATCGAACAGTTCTTCTCTATTATCTCGAGAACGGACACGACGACCGTACACTTTGAGCACACAGCAGCGTGTTTTAGCATGCCAGCTACACGGTGGTGTGCCTAACGTGTGGATAGCTCGAAATTTTCGTTCCGGACCGATGTGACCGGGAAACAACACGCCGCTGGGACTTTGAAACTTTCGGCACGTATCGAACAGTTCTTCTCTATTATCTCGAGAACGGACACGACGACCGTACACTTTGAGCACACAGCAGCGTGTTTTAGCATGCCAGCTACACGGTGGTGTGCCTAACGTGTGGATAGCTCGAAATTTTCGTTCCGGACCGATGTGACCGGGAAGCAACACGCCGCTGGGACTTTGAAACTTTCGGCACGTATCGAACAGTTCTTCTCTATTATCTCGAGAACGGACACGACGACCGTACACTTTGAGCACACAGCAGCGTGTTTTAGCATGCCAGCTACACGGTGGTGTGCCTAACGTGTGGATAGCTCGAGATTTTCGTTCCGGACCGATGTGACCGGGAAGCATCACGCCGCTGGGACTTTGAAACTTTCGGCACGTATCGAACAGTTCTTCTCTATTATCTCGAGAACGGACACGACGACCGTACACTTTGAGCACACAGCAGCGTGTTTTAGCATGCCAGCTACACGGTGGTGTGCCTAACGTGTGGATAGCTCGAAATTTTCGTTCCGGACCGATGTGACCGGGAAGCAACACGCCGCTGGGACTTTGAAACTTTCGGCACGTATCGAACAGTTCTTCTCTATTATCTCGAGAACGGACACGACGACCGTACACATTGAGCACACAGCAGCGTGTTTTAGCATGCCAGCTACACGGTGGTGTGCCTAACGTGTGGATAGCTCGAAATTTTCGTTCCGGACCGATGTGACCGGGAAGCAACAAGCCGCTGGGACTTTGAAACTTTCGGCACGTATCGAACAGTTCTTCTCTATTATCTCGAGAACGGACACGACGACCGTACACTTTGAGCACACAGCAGCGTGTTTTAGCATGCCAGCTACACGGTGGTGTGCCTAACGTGTGGATAGCTCGAAATTTTCGTTCCGGACCGATGTGACCGGGAAGCAACACGCCGCTGGGACTTTGAAACTTTCGGCACGTATCGAACAGTTCTTCTCTATTATCTCGAGAACGGACACGACGACCGTACACTTTGAGCACACAGCAGCGTGTTTTAGCATGCCAGCTACACGGTGGTGTGCCTAACGTGTGGATAGCTCGAAATTTTCGTTCCGGACCGATGTGACCGGGAAGCAACACGCCGCTGGGACTTTGAAACTTTCGGCACGTATCGAACAGTTCTTCTCTATTATCTCGAGAACGGACACGACGACCGTACACTTTGAGCACACAGCAGCGTGTTTTAGCATGCCAGCTACACGGTGGTGTGCCTAACGTGTGGATAGCTCGAAATTTTCGTTCCGGACCGATGTGACCGGGAAGCAACACGCCGCTGGGACTTTGAAACTTTCGGCACGTATCGAACAGTTCTTCTCTATTATCTCGAGAACGGACACGACGACCGTACACTTTGAGCACACAGCAGCGTGTTTTAGCATGCCAGCTACACGGTGGTGTGCCTAACGTGTGGATAGCTCGAGATTTTCGTTCCGGACCGATGTGACCGGGAAGCATCACGCCGCTGGGACTTTGAAACTTTCGGCACGTATCGAACAGTTCTTCTCTATTATCTCGAGAACGGACACGACGACCGTACACTTTGAGCACACAGCAGCGTGTTTTAGCATGCCAGCTACACGGTGGTGTGCCTAACGTGTGGATAGCTCGAAATTTTCGTTCCGGACCGATGTGACCGGGAAACAACACGCCGCTGGGACTTTGAAACTTTCGGCACGTATCGAACAGTTCTTCTCTATTATCTCGAGAACGGACACGACGACCGTACACTTTGAGCACACAGCAGCGTGTTTTAGCATGCCAGCTACACGGTGGTGTGCCTAACGTGTGGATAGCTCGAAATTTTCGTTCCGGACCGATGTGACCGGGAAGCAACACGCCGCTGGGACTTTTTTTTTTTTTTTTTTTTTTTTTTTTTTTTTTATTTTTTTTTTTTAACGTGGGGGAAATCTTCGAAAGACCCCCCCGCCGCCTGGGGAGGGGCGGGGGGAGTGTGGGATTCCCCGCGCCCGGAGGAAACCCATCGGGCGCGGGACCTACCCAC
Organism: Ptiloglossa arizonensis; assembly: GCF_051014685.1. Taxonomy (NCBI): domain Eukaryota; kingdom Metazoa; phylum Arthropoda; class Insecta; order Hymenoptera; family Colletidae; genus Ptiloglossa; species Ptiloglossa arizonensis. The sequence continues at coordinate 375,700 of NW_027478560.1, forward strand.
TAAAACCCACCACGGTGGCCATCCTCGCACTATGCAGGGGGAGCACCTGGGACCGAAGACATCATAACATCAGGTGCTCCCCCGTGCAGGGCTCTCGCGCCCGTGTCCTCCCGTTCCAGGGAAGGGAGGGGGTACTTCACCCTCCCTTCCCTGTTTTCTCCTCGGCGCTCTGGCGCCCGACGTCGGAGCAGGGCCACACTGCTCCGACGTCCCACTCCCGGGGGCCGCCCGAGGGCGGCCGCGAGTCCCACACTCGCGACCGCCCACGGCCCCCATAGCCGCGCCGGAGGCACGGCCCTGGGACCGTGCCGTCGGCGCGGCCGCACCCGGCCGTACGCTCCCGAGGGCGGCTCTGGCCTCTCCGCCCTCGAGAGCGTCGCCGTCCCTTACTCTTCCCACCCTTCACACGACGGGCGGTGGCACGAGCCTCAAGGGCTACGCACCCCCGCCCGCCGCTCTCAGGGTGGCCTCCCCGGCCCTTCCGGAGGCCCACCCGCCCCCGGCCTCGGACGGGGCCTCGCTCGCGGACGCCCGCTCTCGCGAATGCGGCTCGCGGCCTCCTTCTGCGAGATTACCTCCTCGCAGAAGGAGGACACGGCCCGCCACTTCGTCTCGCTGCCGAGCATGGCCTGTACCACGCCCGGCAGCGATAGGTCCGCCCCAATCACGGCCGTGAGGACACGGCGCTCCACCCCCCAGGCCGGACACACCTCGAGGGTGTGTTGCGCCGTGTCCTCGTCCGCTGGACAGTGCCAGCAGCGCGCCGCCTCCTCCACACCGATCCGGCACAGGTACTGTCCGAAGCATCCGTGCCCGGACAGCACCTGCACCAACCGGTAGGTGAGTGAGCCGAAGCGCCTACCCAGCCACTCAAACAGGACCGGCCGGATAGCCCGGACAGTCCTCTGGCCGAACAACGGCTCGGCCAGCCGCTGCTGCCAAAGCTGCAGCATGGACTCCCGGGCCTGGCGCCTGAGGGCCTCCACCTCGCATCCCGCCAGGACCACCCCATCCTCGCGGGCGCGCATGCGGCCCTCGTAGAAAGCCGCATGCGCGCCCGCGATCAAGTCCGCCGGGGGTAGCCCTGACAGGACGCTCGCCGCCTCATACGAAACGGTCCGGTACCCCCGGGCGATCCGCAATGCAAGCCGCCTTTGAACCCGGCGCAGCAATACCTTGCTGCGCCGGGAGGCGGCCAGGTCGCCCGCCCAAACGGGGGCCCCGTATAGGGCCACCGAGTGGACCATTCCCGCGTAGAGGCGGCGAACCCGGTCACTCGGGCCCCGCAGGTTGGGGAGGATACGGCCCAAAGCGCCAACTATCCCCTCCAACCGCGGGGCCAGGGCCCGGAAATGACCCTCGAAGCGCCAGTGGCTGTCGAGGCGAAGTCCCAGATATTTCATCTGCCGCTGGGACTTTGAAACTTTCGGCACGTATCGAACAGTTCTTCTCTATTATCTCGAGAACGGACACGACGACCGTACACTTTGAGCACACAGCAGCGTGTTTTAGCATGCCAGCTACACGGTGGTGTGCCTAACGTGTGGATAGCTCGAAATTTTCGTTCCGGACCGATGTGACCGGGAAACAACACGCCGCTGGGACTTTGAAACTTTCGGCACGTATCGAACAGTTCTTCTCTATTATCTCGAGAACGGACACGACGACCGTACACTTTGAGCACACAGCAGCGTGTTTTAGCATGCCAGCTACACGGTGGTGTGCCTAACGTGTGGATAGCTCGAAATTTTCGTTCCGGACCGATGTGACCGGGAAGCAACACGCCGCTGGGACTTTGAAACTTTCGGCACGTATCGAACAGTTCTTCTCTATTATCTCGAGAACGGACACGACGACCGTACACTTTGAGCACACAGCAGCGTGTTTTAGCATGCCAGCTACACGGTGGTGTGCCTAACGTGTGGATAGCTCGAGATTTTCGTTCCGGACCGATGTGACCGGGAAGCATCACGCCGCTGGGACTTTGAAACTTTCGGCACGTATCGAACAGTTCTTCTCTATTATCTCGAGAACGGACACGACGACCGTACACTTTGAGCACACAGCAGCGTGTTTTAGCATGCCAGCTACACGGTGGTGTGCCTAACGTGTGGATAGCTCGAAATTTTCGTTCCGGACCGATGTGACCGGGAAGCAACACGCCGCTGGGACTTTGAAACTTTCGGCACGTATCGAACAGTTCTTCTCTATTATCTCGAGAACGGACACGACGACCGTACACTTTGAGCACACAGCAGCGTGTTTTAGCATGCCAGCTACACGGTGGTGTGCCTAACGTGTGGATAGCTCGAGATTTTCGTTCCGGACCGATGTGACCGGGAAGCATCACGCCGCTGGGACTTTGAAACTTTCGGCACGTATCGAACAGTTCTTCTCTATTATCTCGAGAACGGACACGACGACCGTACACTTTGAGCACACAGCAGCGTGTTTTAGCATGCCAGCTACACGGTGGTGTGCCTAACGTGTGGATAGCTCGAAATTTTCGTTCCGGACCGATGTGACCGGGAAGCAACACGCCGCTGGGACTTTGAAACTTTCGGCACGTATCGAACAGTTCTTCTCTATTATCTCGAGAACGGACACGACGACCGTACACTTTGAGCACACAGCAGCGTGTTTTAGCATGCCAGCTACACGGTGGTGTGCCTAACGTGTGGATAGCTCGAAATTTTCGTTCCGGACCGATGTGACCGGGAAGCAACACGCCGCTGGGACTTTGAAACTTTCGGCACGTATCGAACAGTTCTTCTCTATTATCTCGAGAACGGACACGACGACCGTACACTTTGAGCACACAGCAGCGTGTTTTAGCATGCCAGCTACACGGTGGTGTGCCTAACGTGTGGATAGCTCGAAATTTTCGTTCCGGACCGATGTGACCGGGAAACATCACGCCGCTGGGGCTTTGAAACTTTCGGCACGTATCGAACAGTTCTTCTCTATTATCTCGAGAACGGACACGACGACCGTACACTTTGAGCACACAGCAGCGTGTTTTAGCATGCCAGCTACACGGTGGTGTGCCTAACGTGTGGATAGCTCGAAATTTTCGTTCCGGACCGATGTGACCGGGAAGCAACACGCCGCTGGGACTTTGAAACTTTCGGCACGTATCGAACAGTTCTTCTCTATTATCTCGAGAACGGACACGACGACCGTACACTTTGAGCACACAGCAGCGTGTTTTAGCATGCCAGCTACACGGTGGTGTGCCTAACGTGTGGATAGCTCGAAATTTTCGTTCCGGACCGATGTGACCGGGAAGCAACAAGCCGCTGGGACTTTGAAACTTTCGGCACGTATCGAACAGTTCTTCTCTATTATCTCGAGAACGGACACGACGACCGTACACTTTGAGCACACAGCAGCGTGTTTTAGCATGCCAGCTACACGGTGGTGTGCCTAACGTGTGGATAGCTCGAAATTTTCGTTCCGGACCGATGTGACCGGGAAGCAACACGCCGCTGGGACTTTGAAACTTTCGGCACGTATCGAACAGTTCTTCTCTATTATCTCGAGAACGGACACGACGACCGTACACTTTGAGCACACAGCAGCGTGTTTTAGCATGCCAGCTACACGGTGGTGTGCCTAACGTGTGGATAGCTCGAAATTTTCGTTCCGGACCGATGTGACCGGGAAGCAACACGCCGCTGGGACTTTGAAACTTTCGGCACGTATCGAACAGTTCTTCTCTATTATCTCGAGAACGGACACGACGACCGTACACTTTGAGCACACAGCAGCGTGTTTTAGCATGCCAGCTACACGGTGGTGTGCCTAACGTGTGGATAGCTCGAAATTTTCGTTCCGGACCGATGTGACCGGGAAGCAACACGCCGCTGGGACTTTGAAACTTTCGGCACGTATCGAACAGTTCTTCTCTATTATCTCGAGAACGGACACGACGACCGTACACTTTGAGCACACAGCAGCGTGTTTTAGCATGCCAGCTACACGGTGGTGTGCCTAACGTGTGGATAGCTCGAGATTTTCGTTCCGGACCGATGTGACCGGGAAGCATCACGCCGCTGGGACTTTGAAACTTTCGGCACGTATCGAACAGTTCTTCTCTATTATCTCGAGAACGGACACGACGACCGTACACTTTGAGCACACAGCAGCGTGTTTTAGCATGCCAGCTACACGGTGGTGTGCCTAACGTGTGGATAGCTCGAAATTTTCGTTCCGGACCGATGTGACCGGGAAGCAACACGCCGCTGGGACTTTGAAACTTTCGGCACGTATCGAACAGTTCTTCTCTATTATCTCGAGAACGGACACGACGACCGTACACTTTGAGCACACAGCAGCGTGTTTTAGCATGCCAGCTACACGGTGGTGTGCCTAACGTGTGGATAGCTCGAAATTTTCGTTCCGGACCGATGTGACCGGGAAGCAACACGCCGCTGGGACTTTTTTTTTTTTTTTTTTTTTTTTTTTTTAACGTGGGGGAAATCTTCGAAAGACCCCCCCGCCGCCTGGGGAGGGGCGGGGGGAGTGTGGGATTCCCCGCGCCCGGAGGAAACCCATCGGGCGCGGGACCTACCCACTAAAACCCACCACGGTGGCCATCCTCGCACTATGCAGGGGGAGCACCTGGGACCGAAGACATCATAACATCAGGTGCTCCCCCGTGCAGGGCTCTCGCGCCCGTGTCCTCCCGTTCCAGGGAAGGGAGGGGGTACTTCACCCTCCCTTCCCTGTTTTCTCCTCGGCGCTCTGGCGCCCGACGTCGGAGCAGGGCCACACTGCTCCGACGTCCCACTCCCGGGGGCCGCCCGAGGGCGGCCGCGAGTCCCACACTCGCGACCGCCCACGGCCCCCATAGCCGCGCCGGAGGCACGGCCCTGGGACCGTGCCGTCGGCGCGGCCGCACCCGGCCGTACGCTCCCGAGGGCGGCTCTGGCCTCTCCGCCCTCGAGAGCGTCGCCGTCCCTTACTCTTCCCACCCTTCACACGACGGGCGGTGGCACGAGCCTCAAGGGCTACGCACCCCCGCCCGCCGCTCTCAGGGTGGCCTCCCCGGCCCTTCCGGAGGCCCACCCGCCCCCGGCCTCGGACGGGGCCTCGCTCGCGGACGCCCGCTCTCGCGAATGCGGCTCGCGGCCTCCTTCTGCGAGATTACCTCCTCGCAGAAGGAGGACACGGCCCGCCACTTCGTCTCGCTGCCGAGCATGGCCTGTACCACGCCCGGCAGCGATAGGTCCGCCCCAATCACGGCCGTGAGACACGGCGCTCCACCCCCCAACGCCGCTGGGACTTTGAAACTTTCGGCACGTATCGAACAGTTCTTCTCTATTATCTCGAGAACGGACACGACGACCGTACACTTTGAGCACACAGCAGCGTGTTTTAGCATGCCAGCTACACGGTGGTGTGCCTAACGTGTGGATAGCTCGAAATTTTCGTTCCGGACCGATGTGACCGGGAAACATCACGCCGCTGGGACTTTGAAACTTTCGGCACGTATCGAACAGTTCTTCTCTATTATCTCGAGAACGGACACGACGACCGTACACTTTGAGCACACAGCAGCGTGTTTTAGCATGCCAGCTACACGGTGGTGTGCCTAACGTGTGGATAGCTCGAAATTTTCGTTCCGGACCGATGTGACCGGGAAGCAACACGCCGCTGGGACTTTTTTTTTTTTTTTTTTTTTTTTTTTATTAACGTGGGGGAAATCTTCGAAAGACCCCCCCGCCGCCTGGGGAGGGGCGGGGGGAGTGTGGGATTCCCCGCGCCCGGAGGAAACCCATCGGGCGCGGGACCTACCCACTAAAACCCACCACGGTGGCCATCCTCGCACTATGCAGGGGGAGTACCTGGGACCGAAGACATCATAACATCAGGTGCTCCCCCGTGCAGGGCTCTCGCGCCCGTGTCCTCCCGTTCCAGGGAAGGGAGGGGGTACTTCACCCTCCCTTCCCTGTTTTCTCCTCGGCGCTCTGGCGCCCGACGTCGGAGCAGGGCCACACTGCTCCGACGTCCCACTCCCGGGGGCCGCCCGAGGGCGGCCGCGAGTCCCACACTCGCGACCGCCCACGGCCCCCATAGCCGCGCCGGAGGCACGGCCCTGGGACCGTGCCGTCGGCGCGGCCGCACCCGGCCGTACGCTCCCGAGGGCGGCTCTGGCCTCTCCGCCCTCGAGAGCGTCGCCGTCCCTTACTCTTCCCACCCTTCACACGACGGGCGGTGGCACGAGCCTCAAGGGCTACGCACCCCCGCCCGCCGCTCTCAGGGTGGCCTCCCCGGCCCTTCCGGAGGCCCACCCGCCCCCGGCCTCGGACGGGGCCTCGCTCGCGGACGCCCGCTCTCGCGAATGCGGCTCGCGGCCTCCTTCTGCGAGATTACCTCCTCGCAGAAGGAGGACACGGCCCGCCACTTCGTCTCGCTGCCGAGCATGGCCTGTACCACGCCCGGCAGCGATAGGTCCGCCCCAATCACGGCCGTGAGGACACGGCGCTCCACCCCCCAGGCCGGACACACCTCGAGGGTGTGTTGCGCCGTGTCCTCGTCCGCTGGACAGTGCCAGCAGCGCGCCGCCTCCTCCACACCGATCCGGCACAGGTACTGTCCGAAGCATCCGTGCCCGGACAGCACCTGCACCAACCGGTAGGTGAGTGAGCCGAAGCGCCTACCCAGCCACTCAAACAGGACCGGCCGGATAGCCCGGACAGTCCTCTGGCCGAACAACGGCTCGGCCAGCCGCTGCTGCCAAAGCTGCAGCATGGACTCCCGGGCCTGGCGCCTGAGGGCCTCCACCTCGCATCCCGCCAGGACCACCCCATCCTCGCGGGCGCGCATGCGGCCCTCGTAGAAAGCCGCATGCGCGCCCGCGATCAAGTCCGCCGGGGGTAGCCCTGACAGGACGCTCGCCGCCTCATACGAAACGGTCCGGTACCCCCGGGCGATCCGCAATGCAAGCCGCCTTTGAACCCGGCGCAGCAATACCTTGCTGCGCCGGGAGGCGGCCAGGTCGCCCGCCCAAACGGGGGCCCCGTATAGGGCCACCGAGTGGACCATTCCCGCGTAGAGGCGGCGAACCCGGTCACTCGGGCCCCGCAGGTTGGGGAGGATACGGCCCAAAGCGCCAACTATCCCCTCCAACCGCGGGGCCAGGGCCCGGAAATGACCCTCGAAGCGCCAGTGGCTGTCGAGGCGAAGTCCCAGATATTTCATCTGAGACCTCACCTCGACGTCTGTCTCACCCACCCGGATCAGGGGGGGAGGCGGCTCTCCCCGGGGTCTATACATCCCGAGTACCTCGGTTTTGTGGAGAGCCACCTCCAAACCGATCCCCCTGATCCGGGAGACGACGCGCCGGGCACCGTCCTCGGCGGCCCGAACAGCCCCCCTCCAGTCCCCCCCGACGGCCAACAACAAGGTGTCGTCCGCGTAGCACGTCAGACTGACGCCGTCGGGGAGGTCTTCGGCCCGCAGGACGGTGTCGTACCCGAGGTTCCACAGCAGGGGTCCTAACACCGACCCCTGCGGAACCCCGGAGTACACCGCTCTCCTCTCCGTCCCGCACCGGCCCGGATACTCGATCCACCTGTCGCGGAGGTAGTCCTCGACGACTGCCCTAAGGTAGGCGGGGACTCGATGTTCCTCAAGCCCCCGCCTAATCGCCTCCCAGGGTAGGGTGTTAAACGCATTGGCGATGTCCAAGGACACCGCCAATGCCACCCCACCCCGGGAGACCGCCGAGGCCGAGAGGGACCGGACGCGTCGAATCGCGTCGATCGTCGACCGGCCCTCCCGGAACCCGAACTGGCACTCCGCCAGCCCGGGCCCACCCCGCGACAGGTGCCCGACGATGCGGGCCGCCACGACTCTTTCCAGGAGCTTGCCCACATCGTCGAGCAGGCAAATCGGCCGGTACGCGGACGGAGAGTCCGCGGGCCTACCCTCTTTCCGGAGGAGGACCATTCGGGCCACCTTCCATGCGGAGGGGAATCGCCCGGCCTCCAGGCAGCGGTCGAATAGCTCCCGGAGGCCGTCACCCAGGACGTCCGCGACCAAGACCAAGACTCGGCCGGGCACTCCCGAAGGACCCGGGGCAGTATCCTTCGCCCCGAGTCTGCGGATGGCCGCGGCTAGCTCCCCAGCCGAGACCCCCAGCTCCGCGGACCAGGTGGTCGGGTCCGCAGAGGGACGTGGCCCGCTCTCCCCCACGATCGGGAAGAGCGTGTCGACCACGTCCCTCAAGAGCTGGGGGTCGAGACCCTCGGTGATCGGGGGCGCCCATGGCCGGAGTTTATTCAGAACTATCCGGTATGGGCGCCCCCATGGATCCCGCTCGAGGGTCTCGAGGAGCTCCTTCCAGCTCTGGGCCTTGGCCCGTTTGATGGCGACCTGCAGAGCCCTCTTTCCCGCGCGATAGGACTCGTACAGTTCCGCCGCCCTAGCCCGCGCGCCGTCGTCGCCGTTCCGTCCGGCCCGACGACGCGCGCGGGTGTACTGGCGTCGGGCCCGGACGCATGCTTTCCGCAATTCCCCGATTTCGCCCGACCACCAGTACACCGCCCGACGAGGAGACCGCGGCCCGGCCCGGGGCATCGCCGCGTCGCAAATGCGCGCGATGGCGCTCCCGAGCCGAGCCACGGCCCCCTCCAGGTCGGGCAGCCTGGTCTCCCGTCGAGGCCAGGTTTCGGCCAGAGCGGCTGCCACCAGGACGTCCTTGTCAAGGCGCCGAAGCGCCCATCTGCGTGGTGGTGGTGGGGCGCTACCCGCTCCCGGGCGGAGGCGTCGGTGCGGGGCCGCGGCGGCCTCGGGGGAGGTCAAGACCACGCGGATATACCGGTGGTCCGATAATGTCTCCTCCCCCACCACCACGTCCCACCCGGACACCATACGCGCGGCGCCGGGGGATCCAAACGTCAAATCCACTATGGACCCTCCCCCGCGCCGCACGCACGTCAGCTCCGACCCCCGGTTAATCAACCGGAGGTCGAAGCCCGCCGCCCAGTCGCCCAGAGCCTCGCCCCTCCGATTGGTCCTGGGGGACCCCCATGCCACAGACCAGGCATTGAAGTCCCCCAGGACCAGCACCGGCCGGGGCGCAATCCTTGTGAGGCACGCCCCCACCCCGGCCAGGTACTGCTCGAAGGCAGCAAGGCCGCAGTTGGGCGAAACGTAGCACCCCACCACGGCGACTCCCCCCCACTGGACGGCGACGAATCCCGCCCCGTTCTCCAGTAAGGAGAACGGAGGGGACCCGTCACCGCCCTGCCACACAGCCGCCACCAAGCCGCCCGCATCCCCCATCCAATGCGGATGGTCGGGGACGCGGTACGGCTCGGCGGCGACTGCCAGACCACCCCCCCACTCCGCCAGCGTCTGACACATCAGGTCCTGCGCTGCACGGCAGTGGTTGAGGTTGGCCTGCAGGAGGAGGCGGGGAGCCATTATTTGATGGCCTCCTCACCGCCTCCTGGTGGCACCTCCGTGAGGACGGCGGCGGGGCCGATGTCCACCTCCATCGCGGACACCAACGCCGTCGCCGCCTCCGACCTCTTCCTTGCGGCCGTCGCGTCGGTCGCGGCCAGGTCCGCGGGCGCCGCGGCGCTCGCAGCTGGGGCCGCTCTCACCGGCGCCGGGAGCGGCCCCGGCGCCCCCCTCCTCTGCCCTCGTCGGGATGGGGGGGTACACTGCTTCCCCCCCATTCGGTGCGCGGCGGGTCTCCCCATGTCCGCACACAGCGGGCACTTGGGGGCCGCCGCGCAGTGGCTCGCGCGGTGGCCTTCGGCACCGCAGCGGTAACAAGCACCGCTGCGGTCCACCGCGGAGGTGCACCGCTGCCTGACATGGCCCGTCTCCAGGCAGCGGTAGCACTGGAGTGGGCGTTGGGCGAGGACCTCGATCCTCGCCGACACCCACCCCACCACGATCCTCCCGACTGCTTCTAACTTCCGGGCAGCCGGAAGAGGGCACCGTGCCCACACCGCTCCCAGGCCGGAGGAGGACCGCCGGACCTCCCCGGTCCGGATGTCCCCCTCAGAGCAGCCACCGGCCTGGGCCAGCGCCCTGGCCACCTCCTCCCGGGTGACCGAGTCGTCCAGCCCACAAACGCGCAGCTCCGCGCTCTTTGTGGGCCGGGCGACCCTGACACCCCGGGGTGCCAAGGCCTCGCCCAGCTTTTCGGCCAGTCGGTCCGCCCTGGCTGCGTTGTCGGGGCCGCTCACGCGCAGCATGAGCGCCCCCGTCACCGCCCATCTCGGGCGGACCGACTCGATGGCGAGTGCGGCCAAGGATATATTTTCCTTGGCCGCTGCCATCACCTCCCCGTAGGAGACGCCCCTACGCCGCTGGGACTTTGAAACTTTCGGCACGTATCGAACAGTTCTTCTCTATTATCTCGAGGACGGACACGACGACCGTACACTTTGAGCACACAGCAGCGTGTTTTAGCATGCCAGCTACACGGTGGTGTGCCTAACGTGTGGATAGCTCGAAATTTTCGTTCCGGACCGATGTGACCGGGAAGCAACACGCCGCTGGGACTTTGAAACTTTCGGCACGTATCGAACAGTTCTTCTCTATTATCTCGAGAACGGACACGACGACCGTACACTTTGAGCACACAGCAGCGTGTTTTAGCATGCCAGCTACACGGTGGTGTGCCTAACGTGTGGATAGCTCGAAATTTTCGTTCCGGACCGATGTGACCGGGAAGCAACACGCCGCTGGGACTTTGAAACTTTCGGCACGTATCGAACAGTTCTTCTCTATTATCTCGAGAACGGACACGACGACCGTACACTTTGAGCACACAGCAGCGTGTTTTAGCATGCCAGCTACACGGTGGTGTGCCTAACGTGTGGATAGCTCGAAATTTTCGTTCCGGACCGATGTGACCGGGAAGCAACACGCCGCTGGGACTTTGAAACTTTCGGCACGTATCGAACAGTTCTTCTCTATTATCTCGAGAACGGACACGACGACCGTACACTTTGAGCACACAGCAGCGTGTTTTAGCATGCCAGCTACACGGTGGTGTGCCTAACGTGTGGATAGCTCGAAATTTTCGTTCCGGACCGATGTGACCGGGAAGCAACACGCCGCTGGGACTTTGAAACTTTCGGCACGTATCGAACAGTTCTTCTCTATTATCTCGAGAACGGACACGACGACCGTACACTTTGAGCACACAGCAGCGTGTTTTAGCATGCCAGCTACACGGTGGTGTGCCTAACGTGTGGATAGCTCGAAATTTTCGTTCCGGACCGATGTGACCGGGAAGCAACACGCCGCTGGGACTTTGAAACTTTCGGCACGTATCGAACAGTTCTTCTCTATTATCTCGAGAACGGACACGACGACCGTACACTTTGAGCACACAGCAGCGTGTTTTAGCATGCCAGCTACACGGTGGTGTGCCTAACGTGTGGATAGCTCGAGATTTTCGTTCCGGACCGATGTGACCGGGAAGCATCACGCCGCTGGGACTTTGAAACTTTCGGCACGTATCGAACAGTTCTTCTCTATTATCTCGAGAACGGACACGACGACCGTACACTTTGAGCACACAGCAGCGTGTTTTAGCATGCCAGCTACACGGTGGTGTGCCTAACGTGTGGATAGCTCGAAATTTTCGTTCCGGACCGATGTGACCGGGAAGCAACACGCCGCTGGGACTTTGAAACTTTCGGCACGTATCGAACAGTTCTTCTCTATTATCTCGAGAACGGACACGACGACCGTACACTTTGAGCACACAGCAGCGTGTTTTAGCATGCCAGCTACACGGTGGTGTGCCTAACGTGTGGATAGCTCGAAATTTTCGTTCCGGACCGATGTGACCGGGAAGCAACACGCCGCTGGGACTTTGAAACTTTCGGCACGTATCGAACAGTTCTTCTCTATTATCTCGAGAACGGACACGACGACCGTACACTTTGAGCACACAGCAGCGTGTTTTAGCATGCCAGCTACACGGTGGTGTGCCTAACGTGTGGATAGCTCGAAATTTTCGTTCCGGACCGATGTGACCGGGAAGCAACACGCCGCTGGGACTTTGAAACTTTCGGCACGTATCGAACAGTTCTTCTCTATTATCTCGAGAACGGACACGACGACCGTACACTTTGAGCACACAGCAGCGTGTTTTAGCATGCCAGCTACACGGTGGTGTGCCTAACGTGTGGATAGCTCGAAATTTTCGTTCCGGACCGATGTGACCGGGAAGCAACACGCCGCTGGGACTTTGAAACTTTCGGCACGTATCGAACAGTTCTTCTCTATTATCTCGAGAACGGACACGACGACCGTACACTTTGAGCACACAGCAGCGTGTTTTAGCATGCCAGCTACACGGTGGTGTGCCTAACGTGTGGATAGCTCGAGATTTTCGTTCCGGACCGATGTGACCGGGAAGCATCACGCCGCTGGGACTTTGAAACTTTCGGCACGTATCGAACAGTTCTTCTCTATTATCTCGAGAACGGACACGACGACCGTACACTTTGAGCACACAGCAGCGTGTTTTAGCATGCCAGCTACACGGTGGTGTGCCTAACGTGTGGATAGCTCGAAATTTTCGTTCCGGACCGATGTGACCGGGAAGCAACACGCCGCTGGGACTTTGAAACTTTCGGCACGTATCGAACAGTTCTTCTCTATTATCTCGAGAACGGACACGACGACCGTACACTTTGAGCACACAGCAGCGTGTTTTAGCATGCCAGCTACACGGTGGTGTGCCTAACGTGTGGATAGCTCGAAATTTTCGTTCCGGACCGATGTGACCGGGAAGCAACACGCCGCTGGGACTTTGAAACTTTCGGCACGTATCGAACAGTTCTTCTCTATTATCTCGAGAACGGACACGACGACCGTACACTTTGAGCACACAGCAGCGTGTTTTAGCATGCCAGCTACACGGTGGTGTGCCTAACGTGTGGATAGCTCGAGATTTTCGTTCCGGACCGATGTGACCGGGAAGCATCACGCCGCTGGGACTTTGAAACTTTCGGCACGTATCGAACAGTTCTTCTCTATTATCTCGAGAACGGACACGACGACCGTACACTTTGAGCACACAGCAGCGTGTTTTAGCATGCCAGCTACACGGTGGTGTGCCTAACGTGTGGATAGCTCGAAATTTTCGTTCCGGACCGATGTGACCGGGAAGCAACACGCCGCTGGACTTTGAAACTTTCGGCACGTATCGAACAGTTCTTCTCTATTATCTCGAGAACGGACACGACGACCGTACACTTTGAGCACACAGTAGCGTGTTTTAGCATGCCAGCTACACGGTGGTGTGCCTAACGTGTGGATAGCTCGAAATTTTCGTTCCGGACCGATGTGACCGGGAAGCAACACGCCGCTGGGACTTTGAAACTTTCGGCACGTATCGAACAGTTCTTCTCTATTATCTCGAGAACGGACACGACGACCGTACACTTTGAGCACACAGCAGCGTGTTTTAGCATGCCAGCTACACGGTGGTGTGCCTAACGTGTGGATAGCTCGAGATTTTCGTTCCGGACCGATGTGACCGGGAAGCAACACGCCGCTGGGACTTTGAAACTTTCGGCACGTATCGAACAGTTCTTCTCTATTATCTCGAGAACGGACACGACGACCGTACACTTTGAGCACACAGCAGCGTGTTTTAGCATGCCAGCTACACGGTGGTGTGCCTAACGTGTGGATAGCTCGAAATTTTCGTTCCGGACCGATGTGACCGGGAAGCAACACGCCGCTGGGACTTTGAAACTTTCGGCACGTATCGAACAGTTCTTCTCTATTATCTCGAGAACGGACACGACGACCGTACACTTTGAGCACACAGCAGCGTGTTTTAGCATGCCAGCTACACGGTGGTGTGCCTAACGTGTGGATAGCTCGAAATTTTCGTTCCGGACCGATGTGACCGGGAAGCAACACGCCGCTGGGACTTTGAAACTTTCGGCACGTATCGAACAGTTCTTCTCTATTATCTCGAGAACGGACACGACGACCGTACACTTTGAGCACACAGCAGCGTGTTTTAGCATGCCAGCTACACGGTGGTGTGCCTAACGTGTGGATAGCTCGAAATTTTCGTTCCGGACCGATGTGACCGGGAAGCAACACGCCGCTGGGACTTTGAAACTTTCGGCACGTATCGAACAGTTCTTCTCTATTATCTCGAGACGGACACGACGACCGTACACTTTGAGCACACAGCAGCGTGTTTTAGCATGCCAGCTACACGGTGGTGTGCCTAACGTGTGGATAGCTCGAGAATTTTCGTTCCGGACCGATGTGACCGGGAAGCATCACGCCGCTGGGACTTTGAAACTTTCGGCACGTATCGAACAGTTCTTCTCTATTATCTCGAGAACGGACACGACGACCGTACACTTTGAGCACACAGCAGCGTGTTTTAGCATGCCAGCTACACGGTGGTGTGCCTAACGTGTGGATAGCTCGAAATTTTCGTTCCGGACCGATGTGACCGGGAAGCAACACGCCGCTGGGACTTTGAAACTTTCGGCACGTATCGAACAGTTCTTCTCTATTATCTCGAGAACGGACACGACGACCGTACACTTTGAGCACACAGCAGCGTGTTTTAGCATGCCAGCTACACGGTGGTGTGCCTAACGTGTGGATAGCTCGAAATTTTCGTTCCGGACCGATGTGACCGGGAAGCAACACCGCCGCTGGGACTTTGAAACTTTCGGCACGTATCGAACAGTTCTTCTCTATTATCTCGAGAACGGACACGACGACCGTACACTTTGAGCACACAGCAGCGTGTTTTAGCATGCCAGCTACACGGTGGTGTGCCTAACGTGTGGATAGCTCGAAATTTTCGTTCCGGACCGATGTGACCGGGAAGCAACACGCCGCTGGGACTTTGAAACTTTCGGCACGTATCGAACAGTTCTTCTCTATTATCTCGAGAACGGACACGACGACCGTACACTTTGAGCACACAGCAGCGTGTTTTAGCATGCCAGCTACACGGTGGTGTGCCTAACGTGTGGATAGCTCGAGATTTTCGTTCCGGACCGATGTGACCGGGAAGCATCACGCCGCTGGGACTTTGAAACTTTCGGCACGTATCGAACAGTTCTTCTCTATTATCTCGAGAACGGACACGACGACCGTACACTTTGAGCACACAGCAGCGTGTTTTAGCATGCCAGCTACACGGTGGTGTGCCTAACGTGTGGATAGCTCGAAATTTTCGTTCCGGACCGATGTGACCGGGAAGCAACACGCCGCTGGGACTTTGAAACTTTCGGCACGTATCGAACAGTTCTTCTCTATTATCTCGAGAACGGACACGACGACCGTACACTTTGAGCACACAGCAGCGTGTTTTAGCATGCCAGCTACACGGTGGTGTGCCTAACGTGTGGATAGCTCGAAATTTTCGTTCCGGACCGATGTGACCGGGAAGCAACACGCCGCTGGGACTTTGAAACTTTCGGCACGTATCGAACAGTTCTTCTCTATTATCTCGAGAACGGACACGACGACCGTACACTTTGAGCACACAGCAGCGTGTTTTTAGCATGCCAGCTACACGGTGGTGTGCCTAACGTGTGGATAGCTCGAGATTTTCGTTCCGGACCGATGTGACCGGGAAGCATCACGCCGCTGGGACTTTGAAACTTTCGGCACGTATCGAACAGTTCTTCTCTATTATCTCGAGAACGGACACGACGACCGTACACTTTGAGCACACAGCAGCGTGTTTTAGCATGCCAGCTACACGGTGGTGTGCCTAACGTGTGGATAGCTCGAAATTTTCGTTCCGGACCGATGTGACCGGGAAGCAACACGCCGCTGGGACTTTGAAACTTTCGGCACGTATCGAACAGTTCTTCTCTATTATCTCGAGAACGGACACGACGACCGTACACTTTGAGCACACAGTAGCGTGTTTTAGCATGCCAGCTACACGGTGGTGTGCCTAACGTGTGGATAGCTCGAAATTTTCGTTCCGGACCGATGTGACCGGGAAGCAACACGCCGCTGGGACTTTGAAACTTTCGGCACGTATCGAACAGTTCTTCTCTATTATCTCGAGAACGGACACGACGACCGTACACTTTGAGCACACAGCAGCGTGTTTTAGCATGCCAGCTACACGGTGGTGTGCCTAACGTGTGGATAGCTCGAGATTTTCGTTCCGGACCGATGTGACCGGGAAGCATCACGCCGCTGGGACTTTGAAACTTTCGGCACGTATCGAACAGTTCTTCTCTATTATCTCGAGAACGGACACGACGACCGTACACTTTGAGCACACAGCAGCGTGTTTTAGCATGCCAGCTACACGGTGGTGTGCCTAACGTGTGGATAGCTCGAAATTTTCGTTCCGGACCGATGTGACCGGGAAGCAACACGCCGCTGGGACTTTGAAACTTTCGGCACGTATCGAACAGTTCTTCTCTATTATCTCGAGAACGGACACGACGACCGTACACTTTGAGCACACACCAGCGTGTTTTAGCATGCCAGCTACACGGTGGTGTGCCTAACGTGTGGATAGCTCGAAATTTTCGTTCCGGACCGATGTGACCGGGAAGCAACACGCCGCTGGGACTTTGAAACTTTCGGCACGTATCGAACAGTTCTTCTCTATTATCTCGAGAACGGACACGACGACCGTACACTTTGAGCACACACCAGCGTGTTTTAGCATGCCAGCTACACGGTGGTGTGCCTAACGTGTGGATAGCTCGAAATTTTCGTTCCGGACCGATGTGACCGGGAAGCAACACGCCGCTGGGACTTTGAAACTTTCGGCACGTATCGAACAGTTCTTCTCTATTATCTCGAGAACGGACACGACGACCGTACACTTTGAGCACACACCAGCGTGTTTTAGCATGCCAGCTACACGGTGGTGTGCCTAACGTGTGGATAGCTCGAAATTTTCGTTCCGGACCGATGTGACCGGGAAGCAACACGCCGCTGGGACTTTGAAACTTTCGGCACGTATCGAACAGTTCTTCTCTATTATCTCGAGAACGGACACGACGACCGTACACTTTGAGCACACAGCAGCGTGTTTTAGCATGCCAGCTACACGGTGGTGTGCCTAACGTGTGGATAGCTCGAAATTTTCGTTCCGGACCGATGTGACCGGGAAGCAACACGCCGCTGGGACTTTGAAACTTTCGGCACGTATCGAACAGTTCTTCTCTATTATCTCGAGAACGGACACGACGACCGTACACTTTGAGCACACACCAGCGTGTTTTAGCATGCCAGCTACACGGTGGTGTGCCTAACGTGTGGATAGCTCGAAATTTTCGTTCCGGACCGATGTGACCGGGAAGCAACACGCCGCTGGGACTTTGAAACTTTCGGCACGTATCGAACAGTTCTTCTCTATTATCTCGAGAACGGACACGACGACCGTACACTTTGAGCACACAGCAGCGTGTTTTAGCATGCCAGCTACACGGTGGTGTGCCTAACGTGTGGATAGCTCGAAATTTTCGTTCCGGACCGATGTGACCGGGAAGCAACACGCCGCTGGGACTTTGAAACTTTCGGCACGTATCGAACAGTTCTTCTCTATTATCTCGAGAACGGACACGACGACCGTACACTTTGAGCACACAGCAGCGTGTTTTAGCATGCCAGCTACACGGTGGTGTGCCTAACGTGTGGATAGCTCGAGATTTTCGTTCCGGACCGATGTGACCGGGAAGCATCACGCCGCTGGGACTTTGAAACTTTCGGCACGTATCGAACAGTTCTTCTCTATTATCTCGAGAACGGACACGACGACCGTACACTTTGAGCACACAGCAGCGTGTTTTAGCATGCCAGCTACACGGTGGTGTGCCTAACGTGTGGATAGCTCGAAATTTTCGTTCCGGACCGATGTGACCGGGAAGCAACACGCCGCTGGGACTTTGAAACTTTCGGCACGTATCGAACAGTTCTTCTCTATTATCTCGAGAACGGACACGACGACCGTACACTTTGAGCACACAGTAGCGTGTTTTAGCATGCCAGCTACACGGTGGTGTGCCTAACGTGTGGATAGCTCGAAATTTTCGTTCCGGACCGATGTGACCGGGAAGCAACACGCCGCTGGGACTTTGAAACTTTCGGCACGTATCGAACAGTTCTTCTCTATTATCTCGAGAACGGACACGACGACCGTACACTTTGAGCACACAGCAGCGTGTTTTAGCATGCCAGCTACACGGTGGTGTGCCTAACGTGTGGATAGCTCGAGATTTTCGTTCCGGACCGATGTGACCGGGAAGCATCACGCCGCTGGGACTTTGAAACTTTCGGCACGTATCGAACAGTTCTTCTCTATTATCTCGAGAACGGACACGACGACCGTACACTTTGAGCACACAGCAGCGTGTTTTAGCATGCCAGCTACACGGTGGTGTGCCTAACGTGTGGATAGCTCGAAATTTTCGTTCCGGACCGATGTGACCGGGAAGCAACACGCCGCTGGGACTTTGAAACTTTCGGCACGTATCGAACAGTTCTTCTCTATTATCTCGAGAACGGACACGACGACCGTACACTTTGAGCACACACCAGCGTGTTTTAGCATGCCAGCTACACGGTGGTGTGCCTAACGTGTGGATAGCTCGAAATTTTCGTTCCGGACCGATGTGACCGGGAAGCAACACGCCGCTGGGACTTTGAAACTTTCGGCACGTATCGAACAGTTCTTCTCTATTATCTCGAGAACGGACACGACGACCGTACACTTTGAGCACACACCAGCGTGTTTTAGCATGCCAGCTACACGGTGGTGTGCCTAACGTGTGGATAGCTCGAAATTTTCGTTCCGGACCGATGTGACCGGGAAGCAACACGCCGCTGGGACTTTGAAACTTTCGGCACGTATCGAACAGTTCTTCTCTATTATCTCGAGAACGGACACGACGACCGTACACTTTGAGCACACACCAGCGTGTTTTAGCATGCCAGCTACACGGTGGTGTGCCTAACGTGTGGATAGCTCGAAATTTTCGTTCCGGACCGATGTGACCGGGAAGCAACACGCCGCTGGGACTTTGAAACTTTCGGCACGTATCGAACAGTTCTTCTCTATTATCTCGAGAACGGACACGACGACCGTACACTTTGAGCACACAGCAGCGTGTTTTAGCATGCCAGCTACACGGTGGTGTGCCTAACGTGTGGATAGCTCGAAATTTTCGTTCCGGACCGATGTGACCGGGAAGCAACACGCCGCTGGGACTTTGAAACTTTCGGCACGTATCGAACAGTTCTTCTCTATTATCTCGAGAACGGACACGACGACCGTACACTTTGAGCACACACCAGCGTGTTTTAGCATGCCAGCTACACGGTGGTGTGCCTAACGTGTGGATAGCTCGAAATTTTCGTTCCGGACCGATGTGACCGGGAAGCAACACGCCGCTGGGACTTTGAAACTTTCGGCACGTATCGAACAGTTCTTCTCTATTATCTCGAGAACGGACACGACGACCGTACACTTTGAGCACACAGCAGCGTGTTTTAGCATGCCAGCTACACGGTGGTGTGCCTAACGTGTGGATAGCTCGAAATTTTCGTTCCGGACCGATGTGACCGGGAAGCATCACGCCGCTGGGACTTTGAAACTTTCGGCACGTATCGAACAGTTCTTCTCTATTATCTCGAGAACGGACACGACGACCGTACACTTTGAGCACACAGCAGCGTGTTTTAGCATGCCAGCTACACGGTGGTGTGCCTAACGTGTGGATAGCTCGAAATTTTCGTTCCGGACCGATGTGACCGGGAAACAACACGCCGCTGGGACTTTGAAACTTTCGGCACGTATCGAACAGTTCTTCTCTATTATCTCGAGAACGGACACGACGACCGTACACTTTGAGCACACAGCAGCGTGTTTTAGCATGCCAGCTACACGGTGGTTTGCCTAACGTGTGGATAGCTCGAAATTTTCGTTCCGGACCGATGTGACCGGGAAGCAACACGCCGCTGGGACTTTGAAACTTTCGGCACGTATCGAACAGTTCTTCTCTATTATCTCGAGAACGGACACGACGACCGTACACTTTGAGCACACAGCAGCGTGTTTTAGCATGCCAGCTACACGGTGGTGTGCCTAACGTGTGGATAGCTCGAGATTTTCGTTCCGGACCGATGTGACCGGGAAGCATCACGCCGCTGGGACTTTGAAACTTTCGGCACGTATCGAACAGTTCTTCTCTATTATCTCGAGAACGGACACGACGACCGTACACTTTGAGCACACAGCAGCGTGTTTTAGCATGCCAGCTACACGGTGGTGTGCCTAACGTGTGGATAGCTCGAAATTTTCGTTCCGGACCGATGTGACCGGGAAGCAACACGCCGCTGGGACTTTGAAACTTTCGGCACGTATCGAACAGTTCTTCTCTATTATCTCGAGAACGGACACGACGACCGTACACTTTGAGCACACAGCAGCGTGTTTTAGCATGCCAGCTACACGGTGGTGTGCCTAACGTGTGGATAGCTCGAGATTTTCGTTCCGGACCGATGTGACCGGGAAGCATCACGCCGCTGGGACTTTGAAACTTTCGGCACGTATCGAACAGTTCTTCTCTATTATCTCGAGAACGGACACGACGACCGTACACTTTGAGCACACAGCAGCGTGTTTTAGCATGCCAGCTACACGGTGGTGTGCCTAACGTGTGGATAGCTCGAAATTTTCGTTCCGGACCGATGTGACCGGGAAACAACACGCCGCTGGGACTTTGAAACTTTCGGCACGTATCGAACAGTTCTTCTCTATTATCTCGAGAACGGACACGACGACCGTACACTTTGAGCACACAGCAGCGTGTTTTAGCATGCCAGCTACACGGTGGTGTGCCTAACGTGTGGATAGCTCGAAATTTTCGTTCCGGACCGATGTGACCGGGAAGCAACACGCCGCTGGGACTTTGAAACTTTCGGCACGTATCGAACAGTTCTTCTCTATTATCTCGAGAACGGACACGACGACCGTACACTTTGAGCACACAGCAGCGTGTTTTAGCATGCCAGCTACACGGTGGTGTGCCTAACGTGTGGATAGCTCGAAATTTTCGTTCCGGACCGATGTGACCGGGAAACAACACGCCGCTGGGACTTTGAAACTTTCGGCACGTATCGAACAGTTCTTCTCTATTATCTCGAGAACGGACACGACGACCGTACACTTTGAGCACACAGCAGCGTGTTTTAGCATGCCAGCTACACGGTGGTGTGCCTAACGTGTGGATAGCTCGAAATTTTCGTTCCGGACCGATGTGACCGGGAAGCAACACGCCGCTGGGACTTTGAAACTTTCGGCACGTATCGAACAGTTCTTCTCTATTATCTCGAGAACGGACACGACGACCGTACACTTTGAGCACACAGCAGCGTGTTTTAGCATGCCAGCTACACGGTGGTGTGCCTAACGTGTGGATAGCTCGAAATTTTCGTTCCGGACCGATGTGACCGGGAAGCAACACGCCGCTGGGACTTTGAAACTTTCGGCACGTATCGAACAGTTCTTCTCTATTATCTCGAGACCGGACACGACGACCGTACACTTTGAGCACACAGCAGCGTGTTTTAGCATGCCAGCTACACGGTGGTGTGCCTAACGTGTGGATAGCTCGAAATTTTCGTTCCGGACCGATGTGACCGGGAGGCAATACGGCCCTGAAATTATTAAATATTTGTATTTATTCGTCCTGTGGTATGCTACTAACATATATGTTTCATTTATTCTTTGTTCGATTTGTCGTAGTGGGCTGTATCGTGATTTGTTCGGAATGTGGTTTTCCG
>NW_027478560.1:402500-407500 GCF_051014685.1 Ptiloglossa arizonensis
GCTCGAACGCAACGACAAACTTTGCCACAATGAAGGGAAACTGCTGAAGGGAAAGCGAGAGGTTGGTCACCCCATGTCTCTGTTGTCGATCGTGAGACCGCGCGTATAACCGGTCGTCCAGTCCACGACAACTTTTTCGAATTCATCTCGGACTTGCTAACACCGGGTTCTCTTATCCTCCTCCTCCTTCTCTTCGTTCTGCTCTGGAGAATAGGAGTCAGATCGAGAGTGAGCGAGAGAGGGGAAGAATAAGTAGAATCGAAGTCGACGCGTGTTAGTAGTATTCCTTTAGTATGTTTTACTGGAAAAGCAACGGACGGACGTTAAAATTTCAACCGGTTAAACGTCTAGCGAGCGTTTCGCATCGAATTTCAATTAGAGAGACACTTTGGCGAGGTGCTTGAAAATCTCTCCTTGTCACCGAGAAAACAGCAGGCTTCCTTTTCTTCGGTTCAACGCGAAGAACTCTCTCAATCGACAGAACCATGTAAGCGTCACCGATGGGATTTTGCGTCGGGCGACGCCGTACGTGTGGGAATGCGGTGAAAAGAAAAGAATCTGCGTGAGAGATAGGGAGAAAATGCTCGTCGAGCGCGTTACTGAGGGAAGGAATAAGACCTCTCGTTCGCGCCCCGACGTCGTTTCCCCACCCCTCGCTCGTTCTTCTTTTACACCCGTCCACGTCGGCGTATATCCCCGCCTACCCTGGTACGCGAGCGAACAACGATTGAAGAGAGAGGATCATCATCGCGTATGCAACTGCAGAACACGTCGAGTTGGGACGAAAAGATTGTGGCGCCTTGCTCTCTTTGATTCGGCGTCGTTGCCTTTCGCTGTTAAAGAAAAACACGTTTGTTTGACGACCTCAGAGTAGGCGAGATTACCCGCTGAATTTAAGCATATTACTAAGCGGAGGAAAAGAAACTAACAAGGATTTCCTTAGTAGCGGCGAGCGAACAGGAATGAGCCCAGCACTGAATCCCCGCGGTATTGCCGCAGGGAAATGTAGTGTTCAGGAGGATCCGCTTATCCCGTGACGTCGAACTGAGTCCAAGTCCAACTTGAATAGGGCCATTTACCCACAGAGGGTGCCAGGCCCGTAGCGACCAGTACGCGTTTCGGGAGGATCTCTCCTTAGAGTCGGGTTGCTTGAGAGTGCAACCCTAAGTGGGTGGTAAACTCCATCTAAGGCTAAATATGACCACGAGACCGATAGCGAACAAGTACCGTGAGGGAAAGTTGAAAAGAACTTTGAAGAGAGAGTTCAAGAGTACGTGAAACCGTTCAGGGGTAAACCTGAGAAACCCAAAAGATCGAACGGGGAGATTCATCGTCAACGAAGCTGGCCCCCGTTGGTGCGCGATAACCCGAATGGGCCTTCCTGGTCCCATGAAGGGGTTACACCACCTTTGGGTGAAGTCCGGTAACGTAGTCGTGCACTTCTTCCTTAGTAGAACGTCGCAACCCGTTGTGTGTCGGTCTACGGCCTGAGCTGCATTGCCTGTCGCGGCGCCTTCGTACGCTCGCGGCAGAGGCTCGGTCGCCCGACCGGCTGCACGACGGTACTCTGACGGTATCGGGCCGCAACCAATCCATTCTTGAAATGTGTGTGCGTCGGGCCCGCCGCAAGCTCGGACAGTTTACCCGGAGACGACGGATCTGAATGCCGTCCCCGGGCCTGGCCAGCTGTTAGCAGGCGGTGTCCTTGGACTGGCCAAGCTTTGAATTACCGGTTGGCGACGCTACTGCTTTGGGTACTCTCAGGACCCGTCTTGAAACACGGACCAAGGAGTCTAACATGTGCGCGAGTCATTGGGAGAAGTAAACCTAAAGGCGCAATGAAAGTGAAAGTCGGCCTTGCGTCGACCAAGGGAGGATGGGCCGCTTACGTATCGGCCTCGCACTCCCGGGGCGTCTCGTTCTCATTGCGAGAAGAGGCGCACCCAGAGCGTACACGTTGGGACCCGAAAGATGGTGAACTATGCCTGGTCAGGACGAAGTCAGGGGAAACCCTGGTGGAGGTCCGTAGCGATTCTGACGTGCAAATCGATCGTCGGAACTGGGTATAGGGGCGAAAGACTAATCGAACCATCTAGTAGCTGGTTCCCTCCGAAGTTTCCCTCAGGATAGCTGGCACTCGCTCGTTCCTCCGCGAACGCATGCGAGTTTCATCTGGTAAAGCGAATGATTAGAGGCCTTGGGGCCGAAACGACCTCAACCTATTCTCAAACTTTAAATGGGTGAGATCTCTGGCTTGCTTGGATCATGAAGCCACGAGATATTTTGAATCAGAGTGCCAAGTGGGCCAATTTTGGTAAGCAGAACTGGCGCTGTGGGATGAACCAAACGCAGAGTTAAGGCGCCTAAGTCGACGCTTATGGGATACCATGAAAGGCGTTGGTTGCTTAAGACAGCAGGACGGTGGCCATGGAAGTCGGAATCCGCTAAGGAGTGTGTAACAACTCACCTGCCGAAGCAACTAGCCCTGAAAATGAATGGCGCTGAAGCGTCGCGCCTATACTCCGCCGTCAGCGGCAAGTGGGGAGGGACGTGTCACTCCCGGGTGACCGTCCTCCATAAAGCCCTGACGAGTAGGAGGGTCGCGGCGGTGTGCGCAGAAGGGTCTGGGCGTAAGCCTGCCTGGAGCCACCGTCGGTGCAGATCTTGGTGGTAGTAGCAAATACTCCAGCGAGGCCCTGGAGGACTGACGTGGAGAAGGGTTTCGTGTGAACAGCCGTTGCACACGAGTCAGTCGATCCTAAGCCCTAAGAGAAATCCTATGCAGATGAGGTGTCCTAAAATAATGAAACATCGTACAAACAGAAACATAAAAGAGACACACACCCATTGGGCGAAAGGGAATCCGGTTTCTATTCCGGAACCCGGCTGCGGAACCGCTTACCATTCGGGCCCTCGTAAGAGTGTTCGTCGGGGTAACCCAAAATGACCTGGAGACGCCGTCGGGAGATCCGGGAAGAGTTTTCTTTTCTGTATAAGCGTTCGAGTTCCCTGGAAACCTCTAGCAGGGAGATAGGGTTTGGAACGCGAAGAGCACCGCAGTTGCGGCGGTGTCCGGATCTTCCCCTCGGACCTTGAAAATCCAGGAGAGGGCCACGTGGAGGTGTCGCGCCGGTTCGTACCCATATCCGCAGCAGGTCTCCAAGGTAAAGAGCCTCTAGTCGATAGATTAATGTAGGTAAGGGAAGTCGGCAAATTGGATCCGTAACTTCGGAATAAGGATTGGCTCTGAGGAGCGGGGCGTGTCGGGCTTGGTCGAGAAGTGAGTCTGGCTGACGTGCCGGGCCTGGGCGAGGTGAACGGTATCATTACTGTTACCGGGATCCGATCTCGGTCCCGTGCCTTGGCCTCTCACGGATCTTCCTTGCTGCGGAGCTTCTGTGGCGTTTGACGTCGCGGTCGTTTCTTCGGCCGTCATTCAACACTCAGCTCAGAACTGGCACGGACTAGGGGAATCCGACTGTCTAATTAAAACAAAGCATTGCGATGGCCCCCAAGAGTGTTGACGCAATGTGATTTCTGCCCAGTGCTCTGAATGTCAACGTGAAGAAATTCAAAAAAGCGCGGGTAAACGGCGGGAGTAACTATGACTCTCTTAAGGTAGCCAAATGCCTCGTCATCTAATTAGTGACGCGCATGAATGGATTAACGAGATTCCCTCTGTCCCTATCTACTGCCCCTGGATTGGACCTTTTAGAAGCTGAAATAATAAAGAAAGCATGGCCCTGTATAGGAACCAAAACCACAGTTCTCATGAACGAATGCCTAAACCAAGGCGTCTTTCCTCAAAAGTGGAAACAAGGCGTCATCAAAATCCTACTCAAGTCAGAGGACAAGGACAAAACGAACCCAGCTTCATACAGACCAATCTGCTTGCTGCCAATACTAAGTAAAGTCTTAGAAAAATTGATAGCAAACAGACTCACCAATTTATTGCACAACCACCCGCTCACAGCAGACAGACAATTCGGCTTCA
The DNA here is from genome assembly GCF_051014685.1 of Ptiloglossa arizonensis. Lineage (NCBI taxonomy): Eukaryota > Metazoa > Arthropoda > Insecta > Hymenoptera > Colletidae > Ptiloglossa > Ptiloglossa arizonensis. Next base: position 406,495 of record NW_027478560.1, read on the forward strand.
AGAAAGGCAAATCCACAGAAGATGCCCTGGTAGCCATGCGCCACGTAGTCAACAGCTCCAACCACAAATACGTGGTTGGGCTACTGTTTGACATTTCGAGCGCTTTTGACAGCGTATGGTGGCCAAGCATACTGACAAATTTAAAACTCCGTGAATGCCCCAGGAATCTGTATCTACTGATAAAAGACTACCTCGCGCGAAGAACTGTAAGAATAACAAATAACTATACTTTCATTGAAAAGGAAGTCACCAAAGGATGCCCTCAGGGCTCCATACTCGGCCCAAACTTCTGGAACCTGATCTTTGACGAAATCATCAGCAGCATCAAATGCCTCGGACACGAACCCATAGCCTACGCCGACGATCTACTGGTCCTGGTGTCAGGAAACGCCAGAAAAACAATAGAAGAAAAAGCAAACAACGTCACACAAGCCATCATCCAATGGTGTAAAAAACACAAACTCCAGTTGTCACAAACAAAATCCGAAATGCTCCTCCTTAAAGGCTTCCTGGACATTAGACGACCACCCACAGTCAAGATAGAACAAAAATCCCTGAGAATGGTAGCAGTTGCCAAGTATCTGGGAGTCCACCTCGGAACGAGGCTGAACATAACACCTCACATAAACCACATAACCGAGAAAAGTAAAAAAGTGTTCAACAAGCTTGCACACGTGGCAAAGTCCCAATGGGGACTAAACTACAAGTGCATGCAAACACTATACAAGGGAATTTTCGAACCGATAATCACATACGCCGCAGCGGGATGGAGCGACCGCATAAACACGTGGCACATCAAGAAACTAAAACAGGCACAAAGGCAAGCTCTCTTACGAGCCACAAAAGCATATAGAACCGTATCAACGGATGCCCTTACCCTGCTCGCGGGAGTCACCCCAATAGAACTGCTCCTCACCGAAAGGAAAGCACTGTATCACCTAAAACACAACGAAGAATTCACAATAGGACAACTCCAATTCACACCATTGGAAGGCGAACCGGATAA
>NW_027478560.1:412500-435000 GCF_051014685.1 Ptiloglossa arizonensis
CGAGTCCCACACTCGCGACCGCCCACGGCCCCCATAGCCGCGCCGGAGGCACGGCCCTGGGACCGTGCCGTCGGCGCGGCCGCACCCGGCCGTACGCTCCCGAGGGCGGCTCTGGCCTCTCCGCCCTCGAGAGCGTCGCCGTCCCTTACTCTTCCCACCCTTCACACGACGGGCGGTGGCACGAGCCTCAAGGGCTACGCACCCCCGCCCGCCGCTCTCAGGGTGGCCTCCCCGGCCCTTCCGGAGGCCCACCCGCCCCCGGCCTCGGACGGGGCCTCGCTCGCGGACGCCCGCTCTCGCGAATGCGGCTCGCGGCCTCCTTCTGCGAGATTACCTCCTCGCAGAAGGAGGACACGGCCCGCCACTTCGTCTCGCTGCCGAGCATGGCCTGTACCACGCCCGGCAGCGATAGGTCCGCCCCAATCACGGCCGTGAGGACACGGCGCTCCACCCCCCAGGCCGGACACACCTCGAGGGTGTGTTGCGCCGTGTCCTCGTCCGCTGGACAGTGCCAGCAGCGCGCCGCCTCCTCCACACCGATCCGGCACAGGTACTGTCCGAAGCATCCGTGCCCGGACAGCACCTGCACCAACCGGTAGGTGAGTGAGCCGAAGCGCCTACCCAGCCACTCAAACAGGACCGGCCGGATAGCCCGGACAGTCCTCTGGCCGAACAACGGCTCGGCCAGCCGCTGCTGCCAAAGCTGCAGCATGGACTCCCGGGCCTGGCGCCTGAGGGCCTCCACCTCGCATCCCGCCAGGACCACCCCATCCTCGCGGGCGCGCATGCGGCCCTCGTAGAAAGCCGCATGCGCGCCCGCGATCAAGTCCGCCGGGGGTAGCCCTGACAGGACGCTCGCCGCCTCATACGAAACGGTCCGGTACCCCCGGGCGATCCGCAATGCAAGCCGCCTTTGAACCCGGCGCAGCAATACCTTGCTGCGCCGGGAGGCGGCCAGGTCGCCCGCCCAAACGGGGGCCCCGTATAGGGCCACCGAGTGGACCATTCCCGCGTAGAGGCGGCGAACCCGGTCACTCGGGCCCCGCAGGTTGGGGAGGATACGGCCCAAAGCGCCAACTATCCCCTCCAACCGCGGGGCCAGGGCCCGGAAATGACCCTCGAAGCGCCAGTGGCTGTCGAGGCGAAGTCCCAGATATTTCATCTGAGACCTCACCTCGACGTCTGTCTCACCCACCCGGATCAGGGGGGGAGGCGGCTCTCCCCGGGGTCTATACATCCCGAGTACCTCGGTTTTGTGGAGAGCCACCTCCAAACCGATCCCCCTGATCCGGGAGACGACGCGCCGGGCACCGTCCTCGGCGGCCCGAACAGCCCCCCTCCAGTCCCCCCCGACGCGAACAGCCCCCCTCCAGTCCCCCCCGACGGCCGCTGGGACTTTGAAACTTTCGGCACGTATCGAACAGTTCTTCTCTATTATCTCGAGAACGGACACGACGACCGTACACTTTGAGCACACAGCAGCGTGTTTTAGCATGCCAGCTACACGGTGGTGTGCCTAACGTGTGGATAGCTCGAGATTTTCGTTCCGGACCGATGTGACCGGGAAGCATCACGCCGCTGGGACTTTGAAACTTTCGGCACGTATCGAACAGTTCTTCTCTATTATCTCGAGAACGGACACGACGACCGTACACTTTGAGCACACAGCAGCGTGTTTTAGCATGCCAGCTACACGGTGGTGTGCCTAACGTGTGGATAGCTCGAAATTTTCGTTCCGGACCGATGTGACCGGGAAACAACACGCCGCTGGGACTTTGAAACTTTCGGCACGTATCGAACAGTTCTTCTCTATTATCTCGAGAACGGACACGACGACCGTACACTTTGAGCACACAGCAGCGTGTTTTAGCATGCCAGCTACACGGTGGTGTGCCTAACGTGTGGATAGCTCGAAATTTTCGTTCCGGACCGATGTGACCGGGAAGCAACACGCCGCTGGGACTTTGAAACTTTCGGCACGTATCGAACAGTTCTTCTCTATTATCTCGAGAACGGACACGACGACCGTACACTTTGAGCACACAGCAGCGTGTTTTAGCATGCCAGCTACACGGTGGTGTGCCTAACGTGTGGATAGCTCGAAATTTTCGTTCCGGACCGATGTGACCGGGAAACAACACGCCGCTGGGACTTTGAAACTTTCGGCACGTATCGAACAGTTCTTCTCTATTATCTCGAGAACGGACACGACGACCGTACACTTTGAGCACACAGCAGCGTGTTTTAGCATGCCAGCTACACGGTGGTGTGCCTAACGTGTGGATAGCTCGAAATTTTCGTTCCGGACCGATGTGACCGGGAAGCAACACGCCGCTGGGACTTTGAAACTTTCGGCACGTATCGAACAGTTCTTCTCTATTATCTCGAGAACGGACACGACGACCGTACACTTTGAGCACACAGCAGCGTGTTTTAGCATGCCAGCTACACGGTGGTGTGCCTAACGTGTGGATAGCTCGAGATTTTCGTTCCGGACCGATGTGACCGGGAAGCATCACGCCGCTGGGACTTTGAAACTTTCGGCACGTATCGAACAGTTCTTCTCTATTATCTCGAGAACGGACACGACGACCGTACACTTTGAGCACACAGCAGCGTGTTTTAGCATGCCAGCTACACGGTGGTGTGCCTAACGTGTGGATAGCTCGAAATTTTCGTTCCGGACCGATGTGACCGGGAAGCAACACGCCGCTGGGACTTTGAAACTTTCGGCACGTATCGAACAGTTCTTCTCTATTATCTCGAGAACGGACACGACGACCGTACACTTTGAGCACACAGCAGCGTGTTTTAGCATGCCAGCTACACGGTGGTGTGCCTAACGTGTGGATAGCTCGAGATTTTCGTTCCGGACCGATGTGACCGGGAAGCATCACGCCGCTGGGACTTTGAAACTTTCGGCACGTATCGAACAGTTCTTCTCTATTATCTCGAGAACGGACACGACGACCGTACACTTTGAGCACACAGCAGCGTGTTTTAGCATGCCAGCTACACGGTGGTGTGCCTAACGTGTGGATAGCTCGAAATTTTCGTTCCGGACCGATGTGACCGGGAAGCAACACGCCGCTGGGACTTTGAAACTTTCGGCACGTATCGAACAGTTCTTCTCTATTATCTCGAGAACGGACACGACGACCGTACACTTTGAGCACACAGTAGCGTGTTTTAGCATGCCAGCTACACGGTGGTGTGCCTAACGTGTGGATAGCTCGAAATTTTCGTTCCGGACCGATGTGACCGGGAAGCAACACGCCGCTGGGACTTTGAAACTTTCGGCACGTATCGAACAGTTCTTCTCTATTATCTCGAGAACGGACACGACGACCGTACACTTTGAGCACACAGCAGCGTGTTTTAGCATGCCAGCTACACGGTGGTGTGCCTAACGTGTGGATAGCTCGAAATTTTCGTTCCGGACCGATGTGACCGGGAAGCAACACGCCGCTGGGACTTTGAAACTTTCGGCACGTATCGAACAGTTCTTCTCTATTATCTCGAGAACGGACACGACGACCGTACACTTTGAGCACACAGCAGCGTGTTTTAGCATGCCAGCTACACGGTGGTGTGCCTAACGTGTGGATAGCTCGAAATTTTCGTTCCGGACCGATGTGACCGGGAAACATCACGCCGCTGGGACTTTGAAACTTTCGGCACGTATCGAACAGTTCTTCTCTATTATCTCGAGAACGGACACGACGACCGTACACTTTGAGCACACAGCAGCGTGTTTTAGCATGCCAGCTACACGGTGGTGTGCCTAACGTGTGGATAGCTCGAAATTTTCGTTCCGGACCGATGTGACCGGGAAGCAACACGCCGCTGGGACTTTGAAACTTTCGGCACGTATCGAACAGTTCTTCTCTATTATCTCGAGAACGGACACGACGACCGTACACTTTGAGCACACAGCAGCGTGTTTTAGCATGCCAGCTACACGGTGGTGTGCCTAACGTGTGGATAGCTCGAAATTTTCGTTCCGGACCGATGTGACCGGGAAGCAACAAGCCGCTGGGACTTTGAAACTTTCGGCACGTATCGAACAGTTCTTCTCTATTATCTCGAGAACGGACACGACGACCGTACACTTTGAGCACACAGCAGCGTGTTTTAGCATGCCAGCTACACGGTGGTGTGCCTAACGTGTGGATAGCTCGAAATTTTCGTTCCGGACCGATGTGACCGGGAAGCAACACGCCGCTGGGACTTTGAAACTTTCGGCACGTATCGAACAGTTCTTCTCTATTATCTCGAGAACGGACACGACGACCGTACACTTTGAGCACACAGCAGCGTGTTTTAGCATGCCAGCTACACGGTGGTGTGCCTAACGTGTGGATAGCTCGAAATTTTCGTTCCGGACCGATGTGACCGGGAAGCAACACGCCGCTGGGACTTTGAAACTTTCGGCACGTATCGAACAGTTCTTCTCTATTATCTCGAGAACGGACACGACGACCGTACACTTTGAGCACACAGCAGCGTGTTTTAGCATGCCAGCTACACGGTGGTGTGCCTAACGTGTGGATAGCTCGAAATTTTCGTTCCGGACCGATGTGACCGGGAAGCAACACGCCGCTGGGACTTTGAAACTTTCGGCACGTATCGAACAGTTCTTCTCTATTATCTCGAGAACGGACACGACGACCGTACACTTTGAGCACACAGCAGCGTGTTTTAGCATGCCAGCTACACGGTGGTGTGCCTAACGTGTGGATAGCTCGAGATTTTCGTTCCGGACCGATGTGACCGGGAAGCATCACGCCGCTGGGACTTTGAAACTTTCGGCACGTATCGAACAGTTCTTCTCTATTATCTCGAGAACGGACACGACGACCGTACACTTTGAGCACACAGCAGCGTGTTTTAGCATGCCAGCTACACGGTGGTGTGCCTAACGTGTGGATAGCTCGAAATTTTCGTTCCGGACCGATGTGACCGGGAAACAACACGCCGCTGGGACTTTGAAACTTTCGGCACGTATCGAACAGTTCTTCTCTATTATCTCGAGAACGGACACGACGACCGTACACTTTGAGCACACAGCAGCGTGTTTTAGCATGCCAGCTACACGGTGGTGTGCCTAACGTGTGGATAGCTCGAAATTTTCGTTCCGGACCGATGTGACCGGGAAGCAACACGCCGCTGGGACTTTGAAACTTTCGGCACGTATCGAACAGTTCTTCTCTATTATCTCGAGAACGGACACGACGACCGTACACTTTGAGCACACAGCAGCGTGTTTTAGCATGCCAGCTACACGGTGGTGTGCCTAACGTGTGGATAGCTCGAAATTTTCGTTCCGGACCGATGTGACCGGGAAACAACACGCCGCTGGGACTTTGAAACTTTCGGCACGTATCGAACAGTTCTTCTCTATTATCTCGAGAACGGACACGACGACCGTACACTTTGAGCACACAGCAGCGTGTTTTAGCATGCCAGCTACACGGTGGTGTGCCTAACGTGTGGATAGCTCGAAATTTTCGTTCCGGACCGATGTGACCGGGAAGCAACACGCCGCTGGGACTTTGAAACTTTCGGCACGTATCGAACAGTTCTTCTCTATTATCTCGAGAACGGACACGACGACCGTACACTTTGAGCACACAGCAGCGTGTTTTAGCATGCCAGCTACACGGTGGTGTGCCTAACGTGTGGATAGCTCGAGATTTTCGTTCCGGACCGATGTGACCGGGAAGCATCACGCCGCTGGGACTTTGAAACTTTCGGCACGTATCGAACAGTTCTTCTCTATTATCTCGAGAACGGACACGACGACCGTACACTTTGAGCACACAGCAGCGTGTTTTAGCATGCCAGCTACACGGTGGTGTGCCTAACGTGTGGATAGCTCGAAATTTTCGTTCCGGACCGATGTGACCGGGAAGCAACACGCCGCTGGGACTTTGAAACTTTCGGCACGTATCGAACAGTTCTTCTCTATTATCTCGAGAACGGACACGACGACCGTACACTTTGAGCACACAGCAGCGTGTTTTAGCATGCCAGCTACACGGTGGTGTGCCTAACGTGTGGATAGCTCGAGATTTTCGTTCCGGACCGATGTGACCGGGAAGCATCACGCCGCTGGGACTTTGAAACTTTCGGCACGTATCGAACAGTTCTTCTCTATTATCTCGAGAACGGACACGACGACCGTACACTTTGAGCACACAGCAGCGTGTTTTAGCATGCCAGCTACACGGTGGTGTGCCTAACGTGTGGATAGCTCGAAATTTTCGTTCCGGACCGATGTGACCGGGAAGCAACACGCCGCTGGGACTTTGAAACTTTCGGCACGTATCGAACAGTTCTTCTCTATTATCTCGAGAACGGACACGACGACCGTACACTTTGAGCACACAGCAGCGTGTTTTAGCATGCCAGCTACACGGTGGTGTGCCTAACGTGTGGATAGCTCGAAATTTTCGTTCCGGACCGATGTGACCGGGAAGCAACACGCCGCTGGGACTTTGAAACTTTCGGCACGTATCGAACAGTTCTTCTCTATTATCTCGAGAACGGACACGACGACCGTACACTTTGAGCACACAGCAGCGTGTTTTAGCATGCCAGCTACACGGTGGTGTGCCTAACGTGTGGATAGCTCGAAATTTTCGTTCCGGACCGATGTGACCGGGAAACATCACGCCGCTGGGACTTTGAAACTTTCGGCACGTATCGAACAGTTCTTCTCTATTATCTCGAGAACGGACACGACGACCGTACACTTTGAGCACACAGCAGCGTGTTTTAGCATGCCAGCTACACGGTGGTGTGCCTAACGTGTGGATAGCTCGAAATTTTCGTTCCGGACCGATGTGACCGGGAAGCAACACGCCGCTGGGACTTTGAAACTTTCGGCACGTATCGAACAGTTCTTCTCTATTATCTCGAGAACGGACACGACGACCGTACACTTTGAGCACACAGCAGCGTGTTTTAGCATGCCAGCTACACGGTGGTGTGCCTAACGTGTGGATAGCTCGAAATTTTCGTTCCGGACCGATGTGACCGGGAAACAACACGCCGCTGGGACTTTGAAACTTTCGGCACGTATCGAACAGTTCTTCTCTATTATCTCGAGAACGGACACGACGACCGTACACTTTGAGCACACAGCAGCGTGTTTTAGCATGCCAGCTACACGGTGGTGTGCCTAACGTGTGGATAGCTCGAAATTTTCGTTCCGGACCGATGTGACCGGGAAGCATCACGCCGCTGGGACTTTGAAACTTTCGGCACGTATCGAACAGTTCTTCTCTATTATCTCGAGAACGGACACGACGACCGTACACTTTGAGCACACAGTAGCGTGTTTTAGCATGCCAGCTACACGGTGGTGTGCCTAACGTGTGGATAGCTCGAAATTTTCGTTCCGGACCGATGTGACCGGGAAGCAACACGCCGCTGGGACTTTGAAACTTTCGGCACGTATCGAACAGTTCTTCTCTATTATCTCGAGAACGGACACGACGACCGTACACTTTGAGCACACAGCAGCGTGTTTTAGCATGCCAGCTACACGGTGGTGTGCCTAACGTGTGGATAGCTCGAGATTTTCGTTCCGGACCGATGTGACCGGGAAGCATCACGCCGCTGGGACTTTGAAACTTTCGGCACGTATCGAACAGTTCTTCTCTATTATCTCGAGAACGGACACGACGACCGTACACTTTGAGCACACAGCAGCGTGTTTTAGCATGCCAGCTACACGGTGGTGTGCCTAACGTGTGGATAGCTCGAGATTTTCGTTCCGGACCGATGTGACCGGGAAGCATCACGCCGCTGGGACTTTGAAACTTTCGGCACGTATCGAACAGTTCTTCTCTATTATCTCGAGAACGGACACGACGACCGTACACTTTGAGCACACAGCAGCGTGTTTTAGCATGCCAGCTACACGGTGGTGTGCCTAACGTGTGGATAGCTCGAAATTTTCGTTCCGGACCGATGTGACCGGGAAGCAACACGCCGCTGGGACTTTGAAACTTTCGGCACGTATCGAACAGTTCTTCTCTATTATCTCGAGAACGGACACGACGACCGTACACTTTGAGCACACAGCAGCGTGTTTTAGCATGCCAGCTACACGGTGGTGTGCCTAACGTGTGGATAGCTCGAAATTTTCGTTCCGGACCGATGTGACCGGGAAGCAACAAGCCGCTGGGACTTTGAAACTTTCGGCACGTATCGAACAGTTCTTCTCTATTATCTCGAGAACGGACACGACGACCGTACACTTTGAGCACACAGCAGCGTGTTTTAGCATGCCAGCTACACGGTGGTGTGCCTAACGTGTGGATAGCTCGAAATTTTCGTTCCGGACCGATGTGACCGGGAAGCAACACGCCGCTGGGACTTTGAAACTTTCGGCACGTATCGAACAGTTCTTCTCTATTATCTCGAGAACGGACACGACGACCGTACACTTTGAGCACACAGCAGCGTGTTTTAGCATGCCAGCTACACGGTGGTGTGCCTAACGTGTGGATAGCTCGAAATTTTCGTTCCGGACCGATGTGACCGGGAAGCAACACGCCGCTGGGACTTTGAAACTTTCGGCACGTATCGAACAGTTCTTCTCTATTATCTCGAGAACGGACACGACGACCGTACACTTTGAGCACACAGCAGCGTGTTTTAGCATGCCAGCTACACGGTGGTGTGCCTAACGTGTGGATAGCTCGAAATTTTCGTTCCGGACCTATGTGACCGGGAAGCAACACGCCGCTGGGACTTTGAAACTTTCGGCACGTATCGAACAGTTCTTCTCTATTATCTCGAGAACGGACACGACGACCGTACACTTTGAGCACACAGCAGCGTGTTTTAGCATGCCAGCTACACGGTGGTGTGCCTAACGTGTGGATAGCTCGAGATTTTCGTTCCGGACCGATGTGACCGGGAAGCATCACGCCGCTGGGACTTTGAAACTTTCGGCACGTATCGAACAGTTCTTCTCTATTATCTCGAGAACGGACACGACGACCGTACACTTTGAGCACACAGCAGCGTGTTTTAGCATGCCAGCTACACGGTGGTGTGCCTAACGTGTGGATAGCTCGAAATTTTCGTTCCGGACCGATGTGACCGGGAAGCAACACGCCGCTGGGACTTTGAAACTTTCGGCACGTATCGAACAGTTCTTCTCTATTATCTCGAGAACGGACACGACGACCGTACACTTTGAGCACACAGCAGCGTGTTTTAGCATGCCAGCTACACGGTGGTGTGCCTAACGTGTGGATAGCTCGAAATTTTCGTTCCGGACCGATGTGACCGGGAAGCAACAAGCCGCTGGGACTTTGAAACTTTCGGCACGTATCGAACAGTTCTTCTCTATTATCTCGAGAACGGACACGACGACCGTACACTTTGAGCACACAGCAGCGTGTTTTAGCATGCCAGCTACACGGTGGTGTGCCTAACGTGTGGATAGCTCGAAATTTTCGTTCCGGACCGATGTGACCGGGAAGCAACACGCCGCTGGGACTTTGAAACTTTCGGCACGTATCGAACAGTTCTTCTCTATTATCTCGAGAACGGACACGACGACCGTACACTTTGAGCACACAGCAGCGTGTTTTAGCATGCCAGCTACACGGTGGTGTGCCTAACGTGTGGATAGCTCGAAATTTTCGTTCCGGACCGATGTGACCGGGAAGCAACACGCCGCTGGGACTTTGAAACTTTCGGCACGTATCGAACAGTTCTTCTCTATTATCTCGAGAACGGACACGACGACCGTACACTTTGAGCACACAGCAGCGTGTTTTAGCATGCCAGCTACACGGTGGTGTGCCTAACGTGTGGATAGCTCGAAATTTTCGTTCCGGACCGATGTGACCGGGAAGCAACACGCCGCTGGGACTTTGAAACTTTCGGCACGTATCGAACAGTTCTTCTCTATTATCTCGAGAACGGACACGACGACCGTACACTTTGAGCACACAGCAGCGTGTTTTAGCATGCCAGCTACACGGTGGTGTGCCTAACGTGTGGATAGCTCGAGATTTTCGTTCCGGACCGATGTGACCGGGAAGCATCACGCCGCTGGGACTTTGAAACTTTCGGCACGTATCGAACAGTTCTTCTCTATTATCTCGAGAACGGACACGACGACCGTACACTTTGAGCACACAGCAGCGTGTTTTAGCATGCCAGCTACACGGTGGTGTGCCTAACGTGTGGATAGCTCGAAATTTTCGTTCCGGACCGATGTGACCGGGAAACAACACGCCGCTGGGACTTTGAAACTTTCGGCACGTATCGAACAGTTCTTCTCTATTATCTCGAGAACGGACACGACGACCGTACACTTTGAGCACACAGCAGCGTGTTTTAGCATGCCAGCTACACGGTGGTGTGCCTAACGTGTGGATAGCTCGAAATTTTCGTTCCGGACCGATGTGACCGGGAAGCAACACGCCGCTGGGACTTTGAAACTTTCGGCACGTATCGAACAGTTCTTCTCTATTATCTCGAGAACGGACACGACGACCGTACACTTTGAGCACACAGCAGCGTGTTTTAGCATGCCAGCTACACGGTGGTGTGCCTAACGTGTGGATAGCTCGAAATTTTCGTTCCGGACCGATGTGACCGGGAAACAACACGCCGCTGGGACTTTGAAACTTTCGGCACGTATCGAACAGTTCTTCTCTATTATCTCGAGAACGGACACGACGACCGTACACTTTGAGCACACAGCAGCGTGTTTTAGCATGCCAGCTACACGGTGGTGTGCCTAACGTGTGGATAGCTCGAAATTTTCGTTCCGGACCGATGTGACCGGGAAGCAACACGCCGCTGGGACTTTGAAACTTTCGGCACGTATCGAACAGTTCTTCTCTATTATCTCGAGAACGGACACGACGACCGTACACTTTGAGCACACAGCAGCGTGTTTTAGCATGCCAGCTACACGGTGGTGTGCCTAACGTGTGGATAGCTCGAGATTTTCGTTCCGGACCGATGTGACCGGGAAGCATCACGCCGCTGGGACTTTGAAACTTTCGGCACGTATCGAACAGTTCTTCTCTATTATCTCGAGAACGGACACGACGACCGTACACTTTGAGCACACAGCAGCGTGTTTTAGCATGCCAGCTACACGGTGGTGTGCCTAACGTGTGGATAGCTCGAAATTTTCGTTCCGGACCGATGTGACCGGGAAGCAACACGCCGCTGGGACTTTGAAACTTTCGGCACGTATCGAACAGTTCTTCTCTATTATCTCGAGAACGGACACGACGACCGTACACTTTGAGCACACAGCAGCGTGTTTTAGCATGCCAGCTACACGGTGGTGTGCCTAACGTGTGGATAGCTCGAGATTTTCGTTCCGGACCGATGTGACCGGGAAGCATCACGCCGCTGGGACTTTGAAACTTTCGGCACGTATCGAACAGTTCTTCTCTATTATCTCGAGAACGGACACGACGACCGTACACTTTGAGCACACAGCAGCGTGTTTTAGCATGCCAGCTACACGGTGGTGTGCCTAACGTGTGGATAGCTCGAAATTTTCGTTCCGGACCGATGTGACCGGGAAGCAACACGCCGCTGGGACTTTGAAACTTTCGGCACGTATCGAACAGTTCTTCTCTATTATCTCGAGAACGGACACGACGACCGTACACTTTGAGCACACAGCAGCGTGTTTTAGCATGCCAGCTACACGGTGGTGTGCCTAACGTGTGGATAGCTCGAAATTTTCGTTCCGGACCGATGTGACCGGGAAGCAACACGCCGCTGGGACTTTGAAACTTTCGGCACGTATCGAACAGTTCTTCTCTATTATCTCGAGAACGGACACGACGACCGTACACTTTGAGCACACAGCAGCGTGTTTTAGCATGCCAGCTACACGGTGGTGTGCCTAACGTGTGGATAGCTCGAAATTTTCGTTCCGGACCGATGTGACCGGGAAACATCACGCCGCTGGGACTTTGAAACTTTCGGCACGTATCGAACAGTTCTTCTCTATTATCTCGAGAACGGACACGACGACCGTACACTTTGAGCACACAGCAGCGTGTTTTAGCATGCCAGCTACACGGTGGTGTGCCTAACGTGTGGATAGCTCGAAATTTTCGTTCCGGACCGATGTGACCGGGAAGCAACACGCCGCTGGGACTTTGAAACTTTCGGCACGTATCGAACAGTTCTTCTCTATTATCTCGAGGACGGACACGACGACCGTACACTTTGAGCACACAGCAGCGTGTTTTAGCATGCCAGCTACACGGTGGTGTGCCTAACGTGTGGATAGCTCGAGATTTTCGTTCCGGACCGATGTGACCGGGAAGCATCACGCCGCTGGGACTTTGAAACTTTCGGCACGTATCGAACAGTTCTTCTCTATTATCTCGAGAACGGACACGACGACCGTACACTTTGAGCACACAGCAGCGTGTTTTAGCATGCCAGCTACACGGTGGTGTGCCTAACGTGTGGATAGCTCGAAATTTTCGTTCCGGACCGATGTGACCGGGAAGCAACACGCCGCTGGGACTTTGAAACTTTCGGCACGTATCGAACAGTTCTTCTCTATTATCTCGAGAACGGACACGACGACCGTACACTTTGAGCACACAGCAGCGTGTTTTAGCATGCCAGCTACACGGTGGTGTGCCTAACGTGTGGATAGCTCGAGATTTTCGTTCCGGACCGATGTGACCGGGAAGCATCACGCCGCTGGGACTTTGAAACTTTCGGCACGTATCGAACAGTTCTTCTCTATTATCTCGAGAACGGACACGACGACCGTACACTTTGAGCACACAGCAGCGTGTTTTAGCATGCCAGCTACACGGTGGTGTGCCTAACGTGTGGATAGCTCGAAATTTTCGTTCCGGACCGATGTGACCGGGAAGCAACACGCCGCTGGGACTTTGAAACTTTCGGCACGTATCGAACAGTTCTTCTCTATTATCTCGAGAACGGACACGACGACCGTACACTTTGAGCACACAGCAGCGTGTTTTAGCATGCCAGCTACACGGTGGTGTGCCTAACGTGTGGATAGCTCGAAATTTTCGTTCCGGACCGATGTGACCGGGAAGCAACACGCCGCTGGGACTTTGAAACTTTCGGCACGTATCGAACAGTTCTTCTCTATTATCTCGAGAACGGACACGACGACCGTACACTTTGAGCACACAGCAGCGTGTTTTAGCATGCCAGCTACACGGTGGTGTGCCTAACGTGTGGATAGCTCGAAATTTTCGTTCCGGACCGATGTGACCGGGAAACATCACGCCGCTGGGACTTTGAAACTTTCGGCACGTATCGAACAGTTCTTCTCTATTATCTCGAGAACGGACACGACGACCGTACACTTTGAGCACACAGCAGCGTGTTTTAGCATGCCAGCTACACGGTGGTGTGCCTAACGTGTGGATAGCTCGAAATTTTCGTTCCGGACCGATGTGACCGGGAAGCAACACGCCGCTGGGACTTTGAAACTTTCGGCACGTATCGAACAGTTCTTCTCTATTATCTCGAGGACGGACACGACGACCGTACACTTTGAGCACACAGCAGCGTGTTTTAGCATGCCAGCTACACGGTGGTGTGCCTAACGTGTGGATAGCTCGAGATTTTCGTTCCGGACCGATGTGACCGGGAAGCATCACGCCGCTGGGACTTTGAAACTTTCGGCACGTATCGAACAGTTCTTCTCTATTATCTCGAGAACGGACACGACGACCGTACACTTTGAGCACACAGCAGCGTGTTTTAGCATGCCAGCTACACGGTGGTGTGCCTAACGTGTGGATAGCTCGAAATTTTCGTTCCGGACCGATGTGACCGGGAAGCAACACGCCGCTGGGACTTTGAAACTTTCGGCACGTATCGAACAGTTCTTCTCTATTATCTCGAGAACGGACACGACGACCGTACACTTTGAGCACACAGCAGCGTGTTTTAGCATGCCAGCTACACGGTGGTGTGCCTAACGTGTGGATAGCTCGAAATTTTCGTTCCGGACCGATGTGACCGGGAAACAACACGCCGCTGGGACTTTGAAACTTTCGGCACGTATCGAACAGTTCTTCTCTATTATCTCGAGAACGGACACGACGACCGTACACTTTGAGCACACAGCAGCGTGTTTTAGCATGCCAGCTACACGGTGGTGTGCCTAACGTGTGGATAGCTCGAAATTTTCGTTCCGGACCGATGTGACCGGGAAGCAACACGCCGCTGGGACTTTTTTTTTTTTTTTTTTTTTTTTTTTTTTTTTTTTTTTTTTAACGTGGGGGAAATCTTCGAAAGACCCCCCCGCCGCCTGGGGAGGGGCGGGGGGAGTGTGGGATTCCCCGCGCCCGGAAGGAAACCCATCGGGCGCGGGACCTACCCACTAAAACCCACCACGGTGGCCATCCTCGCACTATGCAGGGGGAGCACCTGGGACCGAAGACATCATAACATCAGGTGCTCCCCCGTGCAGGGCTCTCGCGCCCGTGTCCTCCCGTTCCAGGGAAGGGAGGGGGTACTTCACCCTCCCTTCCCTGTTTTCTCCTCGGCGCTCTGGCGCCCGACGTCGGAGCAGGGCCACACTGCTCCGACGTCCCACTCCCGGGGGCCGCCCGAGGGCGGCCGCGAGTCCCACACTCGCGACCGCCCACGGCCCCCATAGCCGCGCCGGGGGCACGGCCCTGGGACCGTGCCGTCGGCGCGGCCGCACCCCGGCTCGTACGCTCCCGAGGGCGGCTCTGGCCTCTCCGCCCTCGAGAGCGTCGCCGTCCCTTACTCTACCCACCCCTTAGACGACGGGCGGTGGCACGAGCCTCAAGGGCTACGCACCCCCGCCCGCCGCTCTCAGGGTGGCCTCCCCGGCCCTTCCGGAGGCCCACCCGCCCCCGGCCTCGGACGGGGCCTCGCTCGCGGTCTCCCGCTCTCGCGAATGCGGCTCGCGGCCTCCTTCTGCGAGATTACCTCCTCGCAGAAGGAGGCCACGGCCCGCCACTTCGTCTCGCTGCCGAGCATGGCCTTTACCACGCCCGGCAGCGATAGGTCCGCCCCAATCACGGCCGTGAGGACACGGCGCCCCACCCCCCAGGCCGGACACACCTCGAGGGTGTGTTGCGCCGTGTCCTCGTCCGCTGGACAGTGCCAGCAGCGCGCCGCCTCTTCCACACCGATCCGGCACAGGTACTGACCGAAGCATCCGTGCCCGGACAGCACCTGCACCAACCGGTAGGTGAGTGAGCCGAAGCGCCTACCCAGCCACTCAAACAGGACCGGCCGGATAGCCCGGACAGTCCTCTGGCCGAACAACGGCTCGGCCAGCCGCTGCTGCCAAAGCTGCAGCATGGACTCCCGAGCCTGGCGCCTGAGGGCCTCCACCTCGCATCCCGCCAGGACCACCCCATCCTCGCGGGCGCGCATGCGGCCCTCGTAGAAAGCCGCATGCGCGCCCGCGATCAAGTCCGCCGGGGGTAGCCCTGACAGGACGCTCGCCGCCTCATACGAAACGGTCCGGTACCCCCGGGCGATCCGCAATGCAAGCCGCCTTTGAACCCGGCGCAGCAATACCTTGCTGCGCCGGGAGGCGGCCAGGTCGCCCGCCCACACGGGGGCCCCGTATAGGGCCACCGAGTGGACCATTCCCGCGTAGAGGCGGCGAACCCGGTCACTCGGGCCCCGCAGGTTGGGGAGGATACGGCCCAAAGCGCCAACTATCCTCTCCAACCGCGGGGCCAGGGCCCGGAAATGACCCTCGAAGCGCCAGTGGCTGTCGAGGCGAAGTCCCAGATATTTCATCTGAGACCTCACCTCGACGTCCGCCTCACCCACCCGGATCAGGGGGGGAGGCGGCTCTCCCCGGGGTCTATACATCCCGAGTACCTCGGTTTTGTGGAGAGCCACCTCCAAACCGATCCCCCTGATCCGGGAGACGACGCGCCGGGCACCGTCCTCGGCGGCCCGAACAGCCCCCCTCCAATCCCCCCCGACGGCCAACAACAAGGTGTCGTCCGCGTAGCACGTCAGACTGACGCCGTCGGGGAGGTCTTCGGCCCGCAGGACGGTGTCGTACCCGAGGCTCCACAGCAGGGGTCCTAACACCGACCCCTGCGGAACCCCGGAGTACACCGCTCTCCTCTCCGTCCCGCACCGGCCCGGATACTCGATCCACCTGTCGCGGAGGTAGTCCTCGAGCCGCTGGGACTTTGAAACTTTCGGCACGTATCGAACAGTTCTTCTCTATTATCTCGAGAACGGACACGACGACCGTACACTTTGAGCACACAGTAGCGTGTTTTAGCATGCCAGCTACACGGTGGTGTGCCTAACGTGTGGATAGCTCGAAATTTTCGTTCCGGACCGATGTGACCGGGAAGCAACACGCCGCTGGGACTTTGAAACTTTCGGCACGTATCGAACAGTTCTTCTCTATTATCTCGAGAACGGACACGACGACCGTACACTTTGAGCACACAGCAGCGTGTTTTAGCATGCCAGCTACACGGTGGTGTGCCTAACGTGTGGATAGCTCGAGATTTTCGTTCCGGACCGATGTGACCGGGAAGCATCACGCCGCTGGGACTTTGAAACTTTCGGCACGTATCGAACAGTTCTTCTCTATTATCTCGAGAACGGACACGACGACCGTACACTTTGAGCACACAGCAGCGTGTTTTAGCATGCCAGCTACACGGTGGTGTGCCTAACGTGTGGATAGCTCGAAATTTTCGTTCCGGACCGATGTGACCGGGAAACATCACGCCGCTGGGACTTTGAAACTTTCGGCACGTATCGAACAGTTCTTCTCTATTATCTCGAGAACGGACACGACGACCGTACACTTTGAGCACACACCAGCGTGTTTTAGCATGCCAGCTACACGGTGGTGTGCCTAACGTGTGGATAGCTCGAGATTTTCGTTCCGGACCGATGTGACCGGGAAGCATCACGCCGCTGGGACTTTGAAACTTTCGGCACGTATCGAACAGTTCTTCTCTATTATCTCGAGAACGGACACGACGACCGTACACTTTGAGCACACAGCAGCGTGTTTTAGCATGCCAGCTACACGGTGGTGTGCCTAACGTGTGGATAGCTCGAAATTTTCGTTCCGGACCGATGTGACCGGGAAGCAACACGCCGCTGGGACTTTGAAACTTTCGGCACGTATCGAACAGTTCTTCTCTATTATCTCGAGAACGGACACGACGACCGTACACTTTGAGCACACAGCAGCGTGTTTTAGCATGCCAGCTACACGGTGGTGTGCCTAACGTGTGGATAGCTCGAAATTTTCGTTCCGGACCGATGTGACCGGGAAGCAACACGCCGCTGGGACTTTGAAACTTTCGGCACGTATCGAACAGTTCTTCTCTATTATCTCGAGAACGGACACGACGACCGTACACTTTGAGCACACAGCAGCGTGTTTTAGCATGCCAGCTACACGGTGGTGTGCCTAACGTGTGGATAGCTCGAAATTTTCGTTCCGGACCGATGTGACCGGGAAGCAACACGCCGCTGGGACTTTGAAACTTTCGGCACGTATCGAACAGTTCTTCTCTATTATCTCGAGAACGGACACGACGACCGTACACTTTGAGCACACAGCAGCGTGTTTTAGCATGCCAGCTACACGGTGGTGTGCCTAACGTGTGGATAGCTCGAAATTTTCGTTCCGGACCGATGTGACCGGGAAGCAACACGCCGCTGGGACTTTGAAACTTTCGGCACGTATCGAACAGTTCTTCTCTATTATCTCGAGAACGGACACGACGACCGTACACTTTGAGCACACAGCAGCGTGTTTTAGCATGCCAGCTACACGGTGGTGTGCCTAACGTGTGGATAGCTCGAAATTTTCGTTCCGGACCGATGTGACCGGGAAGCAACACGCCGCTGGGACTTTGAAACTTTCGGCACGTATCGAACAGTTCTTCTCTATTATCTCGAGAACGGACACGACGACCGTACACTTTGAGCACACAGCAGCGTGTTTTAGCATGCCAGCTACACGGTGGTGTGCCTAACGTGTGGATAGCTCGAAATTTTCGTTCCGGACCGATGTGACCGGGAAGCAACACGCCGCTGGGACTTTGAAACTTTCGGCACGTATCGAACAGTTCTTCTCTATTATCTCGAGAACGGACACGACGACCGTACACTTTGAGCACACAGCAGCGTGTTTTAGCATGCCAGCTACACGGTGGTGTGCCTAACGTGTGGATAGCTCGAGATTTTCGTTCCGGACCGATGTGACCGGGAAGCATCACGCCGCTGGGACTTTGAAACTTTCGGCACGTATCGAACAGTTCTTCTCTATTATCTCGAGAACGGACACGACGACCGTACACTTTGAGCACACAGCAGCGTGTTTTAGCATGCCAGCTACACGGTGGTGTGCCTAACGTGTGGATAGCTCGAAATTTTCGTTCCGGACCGATGTGACCGGGAAGCAACACGCCGCTGGGACTTTGAAACTTTCGGCACGTATCGAACAGTTCTTCTCTATTATCTCGAGAACGGACACGACGACCGTACACTTTGAGCACACAGCAGCGTGTTTTAGCATGCCAGCTACACGGTGGTGTGCCTAACGTGTGGATAGCTCGAGATTTTCGTTCCGGACCGATGTGACCGGGAAGCATCACGCCGCTGGGACTTTGAAACTTTCGGCACGTATCGAACAGTTCTTCTCTATTATCTCGAGAACGGACACGACGACCGTACACTTTGAGCACACACCAGCGTGTTTTAGCATGCCAGCTACACGGTGGTGTGCCTAACGTGTGGATAGCTCGAGATTTTCGTTCCGGACCGATGTGACCGGGAAGCATCACGCCGCTGGGACTTTGAAACTTTCGGCACGTATCGAACAGTTCTTCTCTATTATCTCGAGAACGGACACGACGACCGTACACTTTGAGCACACAGCAGCGTGTTTTAGCATGCCAGCTACACGGTGGTGTGCCTAACGTGTGGATAGCTCGAAATTTTCGTTCCGGACCGATGTGACCGGGAAGCAACACGCCGCTGGGACTTTGAAACTTTCGGCACGTATCGAACAGTTCTTCTCTATTATCTCGAGAACGGACACGACGACCGTACACTTTGAGCACACAGCAGCGTGTTTTAGCATGCCAGCTACACGGTGGTGTGCCTAACGTGTGGATAGCTCGAAATTTTCGTTCCGGACCGATGTGACCGGGAAGCAACACGCCGCTGGGACTTTGAAACTTTCGGCACGTATCGAACAGTTCTTCTCTATTATCTCGAGAACGGACACGACGACCGTACACTTTGAGCACACAGCAGCGTGTTTTAGCATGCCAGCTACACGGTGGTGTGCCTAACGTGTGGATAGCTCGAAATTTTCGTTCCGGACCGATGTGACCGGGAAGCAACACGCCGCTGGGACTTTGAAACTTTCGGCACGTATCGAACAGTTCTTCTCTATTATCTCGAGAACGGACACGACGACCGTACACTTTGAGCACACAGCAGCGTGTTTTAGCATGCCAGCTACACGGTGGTGTGCCTAACGTGTGGATAGCTCGAGATTTTCGTTCCGGACCGATGTGACCGGGAAGCATCACGCCGCTGGGACTTTGAAACTTTCGGCACGTATCGAACAGTTCTTCTCTATTATCTCGAGAACGGACACGACGACCGTACACTTTGAGCACACAGCAGCGTGTTTTAGCATGCCAGCTACACGGTGGTGTGCCTAACGTGTGGATAGCTCGAAATTTTCGTTCCGGACCGATGTGACCGGGAAGCAACACGCCGCTGGGACTTTGAAACTTTCGGCACGTATCGAACAGTTCTTCTCTATTATCTCGAGAACGGACACGACGACCGTACACTTTGAGCACACAGCAGCGTGTTTTAGCATGCCAGCTACACGGTGGTGTGCCTAACGTGTGGATAGCTCGAGATTTTCGTTCCGGACCGATGTGACCGGGAAGCATCACGCCGCTGGGACTTTGAAACTTTCGGCACGTATCGAACAGTTCTTCTCTATTATCTCGAGAACGGACACGACGACCGTACACTTTGAGCACACAGCAGCGTGTTTTAGCATGCCAGCTACACGGTGGTGTGCCTAACGTGTGGATAGCTCGAAATTTTCGTTCCGGACCGATGTGACCGGGAAGCAACACGCCGCTGGGACTTTGAAACTTTCGGCACGTATCGAACAGTTCTTCTCTATTATCTCGAGAACGGACACGACGACCGTACACTTTGAGCACACAGTAGCGTGTTTTAGCATGCCAGCTACACGGTGGTGTGCCTAACGTGTGGATAGCTCGAAATTTTCGTTCCGGACCGATGTGACCGGGAAGCAACACGCCGCTGGGACTTTGAAACTTTCGGCACGTATCGAACAGTTCTTCTCTATTATCTCGAGAACGGACACGACGACCGTACACTTTGAGCACACAGCAGCGTGTTTTAGCATGCCAGCTACACGGTGGTGTGCCTAACGTGTGGATAGCTCGAGATTTTCGTTCCGGACCGATGTGACCGGGAAGCATCACGCCGCTGGGACTTTGAAACTTTCGGCACGTATCGAACAGTTCTTCTCTATTATCTCGAGAACGGACACGACGACCGTACACTTTGAGCACACAGCAGCGTGTTTTAGCATGCCAGCTACACGGTGGTGTGCCTAACGTGTGGATAGCTCGAAATTTTCGTTCCGGACCGATGTGACCGGGAAGCAACACGCCGCTGGGACTTTGAAACTTTCGGCACGTATCGAACAGTTCTTCTCTATTATCTCGAGAACGGACACGACGACCGTACACTTTGAGCACACACCAGCGTGTTTTAGCATGCCAGCTACACGGTGGTGTGCCTAACGTGTGGATAGCTCGAAATTTTCGTTCCGGACCGATGTGACCGGGAAGCAACACGCCGCTGGGACTTTGAAACTTTCGGCACGTATCGAACAGTTCTTCTCTATTATCTCGAGAACGGACACGACGACCGTACACTTTGAGCACACACCAGCGTGTTTTAGCATGCCAGCTACACGGTGGTGTGCCTAACGTGTGGATAGCTCGAAATTTTCGTTCCGGACCGATGTGACCGGGAAGCAACACGCCGCTGGGACTTTGAAACTTTCGGCACGTATCGAACAGTTCTTCTCTATTATCTCGAGAACGGACACGACGACCGTACACTTTGAGCACACACCAGCGTGTTTTAGCATGCCAGCTACACGGTGGTGTGCCTAACGTGTGGATAGCTCGAAATTTTCGTTCCGGACCGATGTGACCGGGAAGCATCACGCCGCTGGGACTTTGAAACTTTCGGCACGTATCGAACAGTTCTTCTCTATTATCTCGAGAACGGACACGACGACCGTACACTTTGAGCACACACCAGCGTGTTTTAGCATGCCAGCTACACGGTGGTGTGCCTAACGTGTGGATAGCTCGAAATTTTCGTTCCGGACCGATGTGACCGGGAAGCAACACGCCGCTGGGACTTTGAAACTTTCGGCACGTATCGAACAGTTCTTCTCTATTATCTCGAGAACGGACACGACGACCGTACACTTTGAGCACACAGCAGCGTGTTTTAGCATGCCAGCTACACGGTGGTGTGCCTAACGTGTGGATAGCTCGAAATTTTCGTTCCGGACCGATGTGACCGGGAAGCATCACGCCGCTGGGACTTTGAAACTTTCGGCACGTATCGAACAGTTCTTCTCTATTATCTCGAGAACGGACACGACGACCGTACACTTTGAGCACACAGCAGCGTGTTTTAGCATGCCAGCTACACGGTGGTGTGCCTAACGTGTGGATAGCTCGAGATTTTCGTTCCGGACCGATGTGACCGGGAAGCATCACGCCGCTGGGACTTTGAAACTTTCGGCACGTATCGAACAGTTCTTCTCTATTATCTCGAGAACGGACACGACGACCGTACACTTTGAGCACACAGCAGCGTGTTTTAGCATGCCAGCTACACGGTGGTGTGCCTAACGTGTGGATAGCTCGAAATTTTCGTTCCGGACCGATGTGACCGGGAAGCAACACGCCGCTGGGACTTTGAAACTTTCGGCACGTATCGAACAGTTCTTCTCTATTATCTCGAGAACGGACACGACGACCGTACACTTTGAGCACACAGCAGCGTGTTTTAGCATGCCAGCTACACGGTGGTGTGCCTAACGTGTGGATAGCTCGAGATTTTCGTTCCGGACCGATGTGACCGGGAAGCATCACGCCGCTGGGACTTTGAAACTTTCGGCACGTATCGAACAGTTCTTCTCTATTATCTCGAGAACGGACACGACGACCGTACACTTTGAGCACACAGCAGCGTGTTTTAGCATGCCAGCTACACGGTGGTGTGCCTAACGTGTGGATAGCTCGAAATTTTCGTTCCGGACCGATGTGACCGGGAAACAACACGCCGCTGGGACTTTGAAACTTTCGGCACGTATCGAACAGTTCTTCTCTATTATCTCGAGAACGG
>NW_027478560.1:450000-457500 GCF_051014685.1 Ptiloglossa arizonensis
GTGTGCCTAACGTGTGGATAGCTCGAAATTTTCGTTCCGGACCGATGTGACCGGGAAGCAACACGCCGCTGGGACTTTTTTTTTTTTTTTTTTTTTTTTTTTTTAACGTGGGGGAAATCTTCGAAAGACCCCCCCGCCGCCTGGGGAGGGGCGGGGGGAGTGTGGGATTCCCCGCGCCCGGAGGAAACCCATCGGGCGCGGGACCTACCCACTAAAACCCACCACGGTGGCCATCCTCGCACTATGCAGGGGGAGCACCTGGGACCGAAGACATCATAACATCAGGTGCTCCCCCGTGCAGGGCTCTCGCGCCCGTGTCCTCCCGTTCCAGGGAAGGGAGGGGGTACTTCACCCTCCCTTCCCTGTTTTCTCCTCGGCGCTCTGGCGCCCGACGTCGGAGCAGGGCCACACTGCTCCGACGTCCCACTCCCGGGGGCCGCCCGAGGGCGGCCGCGAGTCCCACACTCGCGACCGCCCACGGCCCCCATAGCCGCGCCGGAGGCACGGCCCTGGGACCGTGCCGTCGGCGCGGCCGCACCCGGCCGTACGCTCCCGAGGGCGGCTCTGGCCTCTCCGCCCTCGAGAGCGTCGCCGTCCCTTACTCTTCCCACCCTTCACACGACGGGCGGTGGCACGAGCCTCAAGGGCTACGCACCCCCGCCCGCCGCTCTCAGGGTGGCCTCCCCGGCCCTTCCGGAGGCCCACCCGCCCCCGGCCTCGGACGGGGCCTCGCTCGCGGACGCCCGCTCTCGCGAATGCGGCTCGCGGCCTCCTTCTGCGAGATTACCTCCTCGCAGAAGGAGGACACGGCCCGCCACTTCGTCTCGCTGCCGAGCATGGCCTGTACCACGCCCGGCAGCGATAGGTCCGCCCCAATCACGGCCGTGAGGACACGGCGCTCCACCCCCCAGGCCGGACACACCTCGAGGGTGTGTTGCGCCGTGTCCTCGTCCGCTGGACAGTGCCAGCAGCGCGCCGCCTCCTCCACACCGATCCGGCACAGGTACTGTCCGAAGCATCCGTGCCCGGACAGCACCTGCACCAACCGGTAGGTGAGTGAGCCGAAGCGCCTACCCAGCCACTCAAACAGGACCGGCCGGATAGCCCGGACAGTCCTCTGGCCGAACAACGGCTCGGCCAGCCGCTGCTGCCAAAGCTGCAGCATGGACTCCCGGGCCTGGCGCCTGAGGGCCTCCACCTCGCATCCCGCCAGGACCACCCCATCCTCGCGGGCGCGCATGCGGCCCTCGTAGAAAGCCGCATGCGCGCCCGCGATCAAGTCCGCCGGGGGTAGCCCTGACAGGACGCTCGCCGCCTCATACGAAACGGTCCGGTACCCCCGGGCGATCCGCAATGCAAGCCGCCTTTGAACCCGGCGCAGCAATACCTTGCTGCGCCGGGAGGCGGCCAGGTCGCCCGCCCAAACGGGGGCCCCGTATAGGGCCACCGAGTGGACCATTCCCGCGTAGAGGCGGCGAACCCGGTCACTCGGGCCCCGCAGGTTGGGGAGGATACGGCCCAAAGCGCCAACTATCCCCTCCAACCGCGGGGCCAGGGCCCGGAAATGACCCTCGAAGCGCCAGTGGCTGTCGAGGCGAAGTCCCAGATATTTCATCTGAGACCTCACCTCGACGTCTGTCTCACCCACCCGGATCAGGGGGGGAGGCGGCTCTCCCCGGGGTCTATACATCCCGAGTACCTCGGTTTTGTGGAGAGCCACCTCCAAACCGATCCCCCTGATCCGGGAGACGACGCGCCGGGCACCGTCCTCGGCGGCCCGAACAGCCCCCCTCCAGTCCCCCCCGACGGCCAACAACAAGGTGTCGTCCGCGTAGCACGTCAGACTGACGCCGTCGGGGAGGTCTTCGGCCCGCAGGACGGTGTCGTACCCGAGGTTCCACAGCAGGGGTCCTAACACCGACCCCTGCGGAACCCCGGAGTACACCGCTCTCCTCTCCGTCCCGCACCGGCCCGGATACTCGATCCACCTGTCGCGGAGGTAGTCCTCGACGACTGCCCTAAGGTAGGCGGGGACTCGATGTTCCTCAAGCCCCCGCCTAATCGCCTCCCAGGGTAGGGTGTTAAACGCATTGGCGATGTCCAAGGACACCGCCAATGCCACCCCACCCCGGGAGACCGCCGAGGCCGAGAGGGACCGGACGCGTCGAATCGCGTCGATCGTCGACCGGCCCTCCCGGAACCCGAACTGGCACTCCGCCAGCCCGGGCCCACCCCGCGACAGGTGCCCGACGATGCGGGCCGCCACGACTCTTTCCAGGAGCTTGCCCACATCGTCGAGCAGGCAAATCGGCCGGTACGCGGACGGAGAGTCCGCGGGCCTACCCTCTTTCCGGAGGAGGACCATTCGGGCCACCTTCCATGCGGAGGGGAATCGCCCGGCCTCCAGGCAGCGGTCGAATAGCTCCCGGAGGCCGTCACCCAGGACGTCCGCGGCCAAGACCAAGACTCGGCCGGGCACTCCCGAAGGACCCGGGGCAGTATCCTTCGCCCCGAGTCTTCGGATGGCCGCGGCTAGCTCCCCAGCCGAGACCCCCAGCTCCGCGGACCAGGTGGTCGGGTCCGCAGAGGGACGTGGCCCGCTCTCCCCCACGATCGGGAAGAGCGTGTCGACCACGTCCCTCAAGAGCTGGGGGTCGAGACCCTCGGTGATCGGGGGCGCCCATGGCCGGAGTTTATTCAGAACTATCCGGTATGGGCGCCCCCATGGATCCCGCTCGAGGGTCTCGAGGAGCTCCTTCCAGCTCTGGGCCTTGGCCCGTTTGATGGCGACCTGCAGAGCCCTCTTTCCCGCGCGATAGGACTCGTACAGTTCCGCCGCCCTAGCCCGCGCGCCGTCGTCGCCGTTCCGTCCGGCCCGACGACGCGCGCGGGTGTACTGGCGTCGGGCCCGGACGCATGCTTTCCGCAATTCCCCGATTTCGCCCGACCACCAGTACACCGCCCGACGAGGAGACCGCGGCCCGGCCCGGGGCATCGCCGCGTCGCAAATGCGCGCGATGGCGCTCCCGAGCCGAGCCACGGCCCCCTCCAGGTCGGGCAGCCTGGTCTCCCGTCGAGGCCAGGTTTCGGCCAGAGCGGCTGCCACCAGGACGTCCTTGTCAAGGCGCCGAAGCGCCCATCTGCGTGGTGGTGGTGGGGCGCTACCCGCTCCCGGGCGGAGGCGTCGGTGCGGGGCCGCGGCGGCCTCGGGGGAGGTCAAGACCACGCGGATATACCGGTGGTCCGATAATGTCTCCTCCCCCACCACCACGTCCCACCCGGACACCATACGCGCGGCGCCGGGGGATCCAAACGTCAAATCCACTATGGACCCTCCCCCGCGCCGCACGCACGTCAGCTCCGACCCCCGGTTAATCAACCGGAGGTCAAAGCCCGCCGCCCAGTCGCCCAGAGCCTCGCCCCTCCGATTGGTCCTGGGGGACCCCCATGCCACAGACCAGGCATTGAAGTCCCCCAGGACCAGCACCGGCCGGGGCGCAATCCTTGTGAGGCACGCCCCCACCCCGGCCAGGTACTGCTCGAAGGCAGCAAGGCCGCAGTTGGGCGAAACGTAGCACCCCACCACGGCGACTCCCCCCCACTGGACGGCGACGAATCCCGCCCCGTTCTCCAGTAAGGAGAACGGAGGGGACCCGTCACCGCCCTGCCACACAGCCGCCACCAAGCCGCCCGCATCCCCCATCCAATGCGGATGGTCGGGGACGCGGTACGGCTCGGCGGCGACTGCCAGACCACCCCCCCACTCCGCCAGCGTCTGACACATCAGGTCCTGCGCTGCACGGCAGTGGTTGAGGTTGGCCTGCAGGAGGAGGCGGGGAGCCATTATTTGATGGCCTCCTCACCGCCTCCTGGTGGCACCTCCGTGAGGACGGCGGCGGGGCCGATGTCCACCTCCATCGCGGACACCAACGCCGTCGCCGCCTCCGACCTCTTCCTTGCGGCCGTCGCGTCGGTCGCGGCCAGGTCCGCGGGCGCCGCGGCGCTCGCAGCTGGGGCCGCTCTCACCGGCGCCGGGAGCGGCCCCGGCGCCCCCCTCCTCTGCCCTCGTCGGGATGGGGGGGTACACTGCTTCCCCCCCATTCGGTGCGCGGCGGGTCTCCCCATGTCCGCACACAGCGGGCACTTGGGGGCCGCCGCGCAGTGGCTCGCGCGGTGGCCTTCGGCACCGCAGCGGTAACAAGCACCGCTGCGGTCCACCGCGGAGGTGCACCGCTGCCTGACATGGCCCGTCTCCAGGCAGCGGTAGCACTGGAGTGGGCGTTGGGCGAGGACCTCGATCCTCGCCGACACCCACCCCACCACGATCCTCCCGACTGCTTCTAACTTCCGGGCAGCCGGAAGAGGGCACCGTGCCCACACCGCTCCCAGGCCGGAGGAGGACCGCCGGACCTCCCCGGTCCGGATGTCCCCCTCAGAGCAGCCACCGGCCTGGGCCAGCGCCCTGGCCACCTCCTCCCGGGTGACCGAGTCGTCCAGCCCACAAACGCGCAGCTCCGCGCTCTTTGTGGGCCGGGCGACCCTGACACCCCGGGGTGCCAAGGCCTCGCCCAGCTTTTCGGCCAGTCGGTCCGCCCTGGCTGCGTTGTCGGGGCCGCTCACGCGCAGCATGAGCGCCCCCGTCACCGCCCATCTCGGGCGGACCGACTCGATGGCGAGTGCGGCCAAGGATATATTTTCCTTGGCCGCTGCCATCACCTCCCCGTAGGAGACGCCCCCCCCCTCCGGGACGGTCAGCATAACTGCTGCCGTTGAAGGGGGGCGTCCCAGACGGGGCTTCGCCCTCCCCGCCTTTCCGTCCCTCTTCGGGGCAACCGGCGGGGGAGGCGGCGGCACCCGGGCCGCCCTCCTCGCCGTCCTTCCCGCCCTTCGGCCCAGCACTTCGGTCCACAAGGGACCGGATGGGGGCGGCGGCGGAGGCATTTGTGCCCCCGCCGTCGCCCCCACCACGGCACCCCTGCCCTTCGTCTTTGCCGCAGGGCCCGGAACCGCGATGGTCCCCCCCTGCGGTTCCCCGCCCCCCGGTTGTTTCCCGGGCCCGGTCCTCGGTCCCGCCGGCGCTCCGCCCTTGGGGCGAAGCGCCGCCCGGATTTCGCCGCGGATGACGGCCATCATGGCCGCCATCTTGGCGTCCATGAGGAGCTCGATGCTCCTCATGGACGTCGCTGGTGTGGGGGGAGCTCCCGCCTTCCCCCTCCCACACGTGCAGTCGCCCGTCGGCCCCGGATGCGGGCGCCTCCTAAGGGCGTCCGTCTCCCTCCGCGAGCACGCCAGCTCGTCTTGCAGCGCCTCCACACGCTGCCTTAGCTGGGCGTTCGTGCTCTCCAAGGCAGCTGGGACACGTCGTTCCAGCTCCTGGAGAGCCCTCCGCGCCTCCGTCGCGGCCTGGCCAACCGACCTCGCGGAGGCTGTAGTCAGCCCCCGCGAGGTGGTGGCCACCTTCTCAATAGACCTCAGGGACGAGGCAATACGGGCCGATACATGGGCCGTATCCTCGTCCCTGAGGTCCTCCTCCCCGTCGCTCACCGTGAGCAACGGTGGAGCAGCGGACGTGGACGGAGCTTCCTCCGTCCTCCGCCCCTCCACCGTCCTGCGCCTCTTTACGCCCGCGGCGCTGGTCGCGGACGCCAGGGACGAGACCGACGCCGTCTCGTCCCCCTCCTCGAACGGCGCCCGGTGGGGCACGAGTGCCCCCTCCGTCGCCACACTTCGCGCCACTCGCTCCGACCCCCCTCCCCCTTTTTTCTTTTTTGGCATATTACTCATTTTTTTTTTCCCACGCGTAGGTCGGAAAGTAAGTCGACCCGGGCAGAGCCGCCATACCCGGGCAGGCCTAAATACTCCGGGGGGTCGGCAGGTACCCCGGAGTTGGCCGCTTGGGATTGGGGCCTCCCCCCCAACCACGCATCCCATCACCGCGCACCGTAGCTTAGGATTGGAGGGCAATTTATAGAGTTACCATCCTCGCGGCCCGGGCGGTAAAGCCAAGGCCCCCGTCCCTCCTGCCGTCACGTACCACTCTCAAAGCCAAAAGAGGAATTGGGAGTGGGTCGTTGCGACGACCAACAGGAGTCTTACGGTGTGGTTTGGCATCGGGCACCTCGGGTTTGCCAGTCCCGTACTGTAGCAACAAGCTACAGCCCCTGAGGGAACGCCGCTGGGACTTTGAAACTTTCGGCACGTATCGAACAGTTCTTCTCTATTATCTCGAGAACGGACACGACGACCGTACACTTTGAGCACACAGCAGCGTGTTTTAGCATGCCAGCTACACGGTGGTGTGCCTAACGTGTGGATAGCTCGAGATTTTCGTTCCGGACCGATGTGACCGGGAAGCATCACGCCGCTGGGACTTTGAAACTTTCGGCACGTATCGAACAGTTCTTCTCTATTATCTCGAGAACGGACACGACGACCGTACACTTTGAGCACACAGCAGCGTGTTTTAGCATGCCAGCTACACGGTGGTGTGCCTAACGTGTGGATAGCTCGAAATTTTCGTTCCGGACCGATGTGACCGGGAAACATCACGCCGCTGGGACTTTGAAACTTTCGGCACGTATCGAACAGTTCTTCTCTATTATCTCGAGAACGGACACGACGACCGTACACTTTGAGCACACAGCAGCGTGTTTTAGCATGCCAGCTACACGGTGGTGTGCCTAACGTGTGGATAGCTCGAAATTTTCGTTCCGGACCGATGTGACCGGGAAGCATCACGCCGCTGGGACTTTGAAACTTTCGGCACGTATCGAACAGTTCTTCTCTATTATCTCGAGAACGGACACGACGACCGTACACTTTGAGCACACAGCAGCGTGTTTTAGCATGCCAGCTACACGGTGGTGTGCCTAACGTGTGGATAGCTCGAAATTTTCGTTCCGGACCGATGTGACCGGGAAGCAACACGCCGCTGGGACTTTGAAACTTTCGGCACGTATCGAACAGTTCTTCTCTATTATCTCGAGAACGGACACGACGACCGTACACTTTGAGCACACACCAGCGTGTTTTAGCATGCCAGCTACACGGTGGTGTGCCTAACGTGTGGATAGCTCGAAATTTTCGTTCCGGACCGATGTGACCGGGAAGCAACACGCCGCTGGGACTTTGAAACTTTCGGCACGTATCGAACAGTTCTTCTCTATTATCTCGAGAACGGACACGACGACCGTACACTTTGAGCACACAGCAGCGTGTTTTAGCATGCCAGCTACACGGTGGTGTGCCTAACGTGTGGATAGCTCGAGATTTTCGTTCCGGACCGATGTGACCGGGAAGCATCACGCCGCTGGGACTTTGAAACTTTCGGCACGTATCGAACAGTTCTTCTCTATTATCTCGAGAACGGACACGACGACCGTACACTTTGAGCACACAGCAGCGTGTTTTAGCATGCCAGCTACACGGTGGTGTGCCTAACGTGTGGATAGCTCGAAATTTTCGTTCCGGACCGATGTGACCGGGAGGCAATACGGCCCT